>NW_020799092.1:69731929-69753211 GCF_003259725.1 Athene cunicularia
ATAAGAGACAGATACATAATACATCAAATGACTAATGCTTTTTGATATAAAAATTAAACATGGCTAATCATTGATACAACAAATGTAAACAGAACTAGGTTAAAAGCAAAATTATTGTATTTGATGCACGATTAGTCTTTTCTCATGTGGTTTTATACCATCTTAACCTAAAAGACAACACCTAGAGTCAGTCTAACTTGTACAAAGCTCAGCAGGTGCTGTGGTATCAAAAGCTAGACAGTGTGCCTTGCCCAACTGCAAAAGGCTGACAGTCAAGTTTGTAAAGGATCTACTTCAGCTACACAGCTATCAGTGCTACTCATGAAAAGAAACAAGGGCAGAAACATCTGTGAAGAATCACCTCCCTTTTACTTTCCCTGTGAATATTTAGCTTTTAGAAAAATTAAGAGAAAGAGGTATCTCAGAGAAGAGGTAGAACCTACCTACTGTGATACTCCCTGTTTTGGTCTGAAGGCTGGTGTTACCTAGTAGGAAAAGGGAAAAAGAAAATGTTAAAAGCATATTATTTAACTGGTTTCTGAAATTGTAACAAAGGCTCAAGTAACGAGATTTTATACAAGGCATTACAGTTGTGTATCTGATTTGCATATAGAAACAAAATAGATAAACCAGTTATATTGCTTGGGTATTATTGCTTTACAAATCTTAACACGTGGGTAACAATGAAGCAATTCCAGACAAGAAAAACACTGAGTAAAGCTTAAAGACACAGACTGGATGTGAGGGAGAGGCATTGCAAAGCTAAAGCACGAGATTATTATTTTTTTTTAATTGCTCTGATGACTGCAACTGCACCGTGGATGATTTAAGCCATTTAATAGGATGACTAACAAAGTTTCTGTTTTCCTCTTTCATATACATATATGATCTACCTCCCACCCCTGCATTTTTTTATCTTCAGAGACTACTTCCTGGACTCACTGAACATTATTTGCTCCCTCTAGACTTATTATGTACATGACAACTCCTTGTCAATACTCTTCATTTACTTCAGTGAGACCTGAGTGTATTGAGCAAAATGTAGAACAAACTAAAAGAATGTGTAAGGCATAGAAGTAGAATGGTATCCTACTGAACTTGCATTACTTTGAACAGGCACTAGTGTTTTAACCTTAAAATCTCAAAATAAATACTCTTCCCCTTCATCTGTGGCATCAAGGAAATCTGAATGGACAGATGGACATCATAACTACTACACTAACAGTCCAAAGTTGGTAGAAACTTCCATAGTTCCATGTAGATTACACATGTGTAATTGTCTCACAAAACCACTTAAAAAAACTAAACCACAACCCTCATCCTCTCAGGAGGACAATAGATTGAAAAATAAGATTCATCACAGAAATTCCAGTTTAGTAATACAACAATTTTCAGATTTTTTGGAAGAGGCCTTTAGAATTTGCAAAAAATCAAGCTCTGCACCAAACTTCTGTAATTCTACAGTAGTAAACAGCTATTAGGGTAGAATGCATTCCACTGTATATTACCCATAATGTTGCTCTTAGTGGTCCGTGGGCTGAAAGATAGAAAAGTAGCCTATCATCAATAGTCTTAAATTCATCATTTCAAGAACATACTGTGCAAAATACTTAGGGGTTCTGAAAATCAGAGTTGAAACAAAACCATATTTCAATGAAATTGAAAGATATTTGGCTTTGCTGTTTGCTGTTTTTAAAAGGCACACTATAATTATCCCACCCTTTTACCCATTTTATCATGACTAGTATTATTTTTGTACAAACTACAAAAAAGCCTAGGGTTTTGTTAGCTACCAACTCCCACAGAGCTGAAGTTATACTCTGAATATAGACCCTGGGACGTGGAGACTTGCTGGTCTGTTTGTTTCTTGTTTTCTGTTTTTGATAAGCAGGTTCTTGAAAAATATTAAACATGTAGAAATCAAAATCCCATTTAACCACAAACTTATATGGCAAATATGACTAATGTTGCATAATGTAAACATATTAATGTGATAAATTCACTTCAAACATTTACTTAGAACAAAAGTTGCTTTTAAAGCAGGTAGGAACGTCCTGACGTGTTGTGACCTGCACCATCTACAAGCAGTGCACAGAAGAGTACTTTTGGTCATGTAATTGTTCAGTGATGGCCAACACTTCACTTATAACTTTTAAGCTAGCCAAGTATATTCTGGACACATTAAGGGCAAAGAGAAAGACCTGACTGGAGGTAATTACCAGTTGGATTATTACATCCAACTGACTTCAGCATTTCAGTGCAGTACTAAAAAGGCTACAATATAACAGTTTTTACAGAATATTGATGACGGTAGCTTAGTGTTTCTCTTTTTGTTTTTTTTCTATCATGTACAAGCTTTGCTTCTCCATAAACACTGTAAGACTTCAAACTACTGTATTGCAAGTCAGGATCAGTATAGGACCAGGGGCAAAAGATGGCTTTGGGGATATAAACAAAGGCATCACTTTACACTATTATTTCCATTCCTTCAATTTGTTCTGAAGGCATACAAGGTGGCAGGGTTATTTTGATGCACAGAAAAAGTAAATAAACCACAATGCAGCTTTTTACCACTTTGACTTTGTATTTTAAATGTGCATCAGACTAAAGTACAAGACATGCCTAAAAAGGAACAAAACAAAATTCATTTCTACAATTCCAATTTATATACAGTGAAATCCAGAAACATTAGCAGAAATTTATGGAATATACTTTGGTATATCAGATTCTTTTCAGAAGAGATTATAGAATGCTAAGCTCAAGTATTATACCATACTGCCTTTGAAACATTGCAGATTTTCTACTTGTCTTATTCAGGCCACTGACAGGATAAAGCAGCTATATATATTCGCCTTTTCCTATATATTATTTAGTGTAAATACATAAAATAACTTCAATAACCATGTTTTCCAGTGTGATTCCATCACATAATGAAGTAGTTACTAGACTATCACAGAAGAAAAGGTCAAAAGCAAATATAAAACCCTGCATATGAGTCTCATCAACCCTGTAAAGCAGTAAAAATTGAGTGCTGACTGTTTGCAAAAAAGCTTTGCAGGTAAGAACCTGGGCATCTTGATGGACACCAGCTTCAGTATGAGTCATTAAAGAAGGTCAACTGCATACTGAGCTATATGACTGAGTATAGCCAGCAGGTAAAGGCCTCTTGTGAGACTGCATTTGGACTGTTGGGTCCAATTTTGGCCTTCCCAGTCAAGAAACATGCTGATGTACTGCAGTGAGGCCAGAGAACACTATTGAGAAGATTAGGGGCCCAGAGCATACTACAGATACTCATAAAGTTGGGTTTATTTTGCTTTAAAAGGAGAAGGCTGAGGAAGAATCTGGATGTGATCTTCAACTACCTAATGGGAGGGTATAGAAAACACACAGACTCTTCTCATGGTGATGCAGCAAGAAGAAGGGATAACAGTTACAAGTTGCCATAATGGAAACTATGATTAAAAAACACAAAAGAGGAAAGCTTTTTATCCACCAGAAGGGTAATTAGGGACTGGAACAAGTCATCCAGAAAGGTTATGCAATCTCCATCCTTGAGAATATTGAAAGCTGAACCAGACAAGGCCATGAGCAAGTTCACTCTAATTGAGCCCACTTTATGCGTTAGTTTGGACTAGATGTCAAATTCCTTTCCAACTTAAACTATTTTGTGAATAAAATAAATCAATAATTAATGCAACTCAACCCAAGACTTTGGCACAGTTGCAACGAGGGATTTCCTTTCTCTCCTACATGCCCCTCTGTACAGAGGTTCCACGATAACATTGTTGCCCATTGGATAAAGTAGCACATTTCTCAGTCTTGTTTTTCAAGTGTTAACTTGAGACCTCAGTAGCACCCAACTGACCCATCTGTCTAATGCCTGTTACAGAAGCCAATGAAAAGACTCAAAACCAATTTATTCAAAATAATGCATTATTCTTTTGCCATAAAAGTATGAAGCATGAAAAATAGCAATTACGAAAGCTTGGGCACTGACAGCATTGGAATTGTACAGTCCAAGATTCAACTACAAAATGAGTGTCAGGAAGGTTTGAAAAGTTTGTGTTGCCCTGACTTCAAAGTTCTCGGTGCAAAAGCTATGAAGTCTAGCTCAGCATTGTGCACAGATATGCTGATTTTATGCCAACTCTAGTATCAGCACACTATGAGCTATATGAAAATAGGGGCTTAACTGCCCAACAAACAATCCGTTCAAGAGTTTACAAACAAAACTACTAGTAAAATTGAGCTGCCCCATGAGCAAAGACTAGAAGTGAAAGTTTTTTCTAACATAAAACTATAATAGTTTTTTCCACTAATATCTATGTGGTTTTGTATGTATATATGTATATGCAATATAATATTTTTAAATACTTTAAAAGTATTTTCTCTTATTAAAACAGGATTGAGGAGTATGATGTTTTATAGACAACATTTTTCTGAAAAAATAGACTAGAATTCCCAAGCAAATGTTAATGCGCAATTGTTTAAGATACACCTAAAATAACGTTAGGTGTTCCTGACCTATTTAGTAGAGCTCAAAAATAATCCTGAAATAATGCAAGAAATGTCTGTATAATTTGGATACAATTCTATTCATTTTCACATTGTTTTTCAGCTAAACAACAGTGAGGCATCACTAAGGAAGTAAGTCACTAACTATAGCAGTTATTTCATTTTTGTACCAAGAAAAAAAGAAAACACAAACTTTTGGATGTGCACAGAGGCATGAACATGCTCACAAACTGATTACTCCACAGTATCATTATACTGGTTTGAAGTTAGAAAAAAAGCAAACCTCAACCCTAAAGCAAAACAGCTTATCAGACAGAAGTACCAGTAACAACAAGAAAAAAAAAAATCTTATTTCTGCCTATGCATGCTGAAGTGAACTTTACCTAATAATTTTAGAAAGCATTCTTAAAGTTACTATAAATCAACAAAGGAGTTGCTCCTTTAAGGAAGAAACAAGAGTAATTTCTCAAGAAAGATGACAAGACAAAATTGCTAAGAAATTGCAGCAAGATTTTTAAAAGGCATATAGCTGGAAATCTGGAACTCTTGACTTGACTAATTTTCACTCTTTGTACATCCTTCAGTTTGTTTTACTTAATGTTAAATCACCACAAATACATTACAGAACAGCCAGAATTTAGTGAGAATTTTGTTAAACTAGAAAACCATACCAGATTTCAACCTTGACTACTGTTTATGTAAAAGACAATTTTAGTTCTAGGTGAAGGACATTAAAGGGTGGATTAGAGACTTTTTTCTCCCCCAAAGAACAGAAACTGTCCCCACTCTTAGTATAGTGTGCTAGCACACACAGAGCCTATTTTTACTAAAAGCTTCTAAACATAACCGAGTTCTAACATAGCAGATGCTGTAAGTTACTTCTATGAAGAAAATAAGGATGGGGAGAGAGAAGAGAAGCCTCTTTACTACTATTAGTATAATTTTCATTGCTGAATTTTAAAATATTTTGACATCCTTAGTATGTGTGATGTTTCTTTCCTATAATACACACTTTTTGCTATTTCACAAGTGTGCTTATAAAATTGTTTTTAAAAATACAGTATGCTGTATGGTAAGTTAATTCTCATCAACTCCATCTCTAAAATACAGAACTGTTTTGTTCATATACTGTGCACAGATGATTTAGTAATAACCTACATCATTAGCCCATTCATTAATGTGCACATTATTAATACCTTCAAAGCAGCTAAGTTTGTGACATTGTTTTCCGAATGATGTGACAATATTTCCTTACCATGAATGCTTCCCAGCAGAATATCACCACCTACTGAAGACAGAGAGGATGATTCTGCATAGAGATACTTCGTTTTCAGCAGCCCATCTTCAGTAGATATGTTGATGGATGTCCCCTGCAGCTTCTCTATATTCACACTCTAAGAGAAATAAACTTAAATAAACATAATGGAAAACTTGTCATCACAGTTGGAAAAAGCAGAGGGAAGCAACAGTTTTAAGAGGCAAAACAAATGGAAAGCAGTTGTTGGTGCAGAGCAAAGGGAATCAAGCTCTTGGTTAAAAGCTACACAACACAGGGAGAAAAAAACCTTTTCATCCAAGAGTTCTGACCAACAAGTTAATAATTCTTTACAACATGCCTATAAATTATTACATTTATCATAAAGGTGAAGAACCCAAATAGTCATAAACAAATGAAAGAAAATCTTGATTTATTTAAAAAAAACCCCAAACTTAATTTTGAAAAGTAAAAGATCATTTTTAATTATGACAAATTAACATTCATCCAGCATTATGACACTTAAAAACGTTGGTCATCGGTGCTCTGCCACCACATACTGAAACTATTACATAGAACTATTTATTTTTTTAACTGGCTCACTTTGTAGATACAGCTTTAGTAAAGGTTTGGAAAAAAGCCACAGCTTCTTTTTGTCTCAGTGTAATTGTTCATATTTCCTCAGTTAATCAGGCCCCTATTCTTGGACTGAAACTTCAAGCTACACAAATCCTTGAAACAGGAGGGATAAGATCTCCATTTCTACTTCTTTTCAGTAGAAACTGAGAGAAAGATTTAACAAGTTGCACTGTGAATAGATTTGGGGAACAAAAGGTGATAGATGATATTTATGTACAAATCACCAGTCACGTGAGACAACCTACACCGACCTGAACAAAACAGATCACATGCTTGTGCAACTACCACATGCATTTAATTCTATATTCCTCAGTTAAACTTGATTTATGATGTAATCATGCAATAATTCATATTTAACCCCCACTCAATTTGGGTTTATTTTACTTACACAGACTTTAAGGGAATGGCACAAAATCTCCATTCATTACATGGCATTATATATGGCCGTCTAGATCAAACTGTGCCTTATGTTGAATTATCTCTAAACCCACTTTGTCATTTAGCATTGTTGTCTTGTGGAGAAAACAGAAAACAAAAGTCTGACCCTTCTGGTGTTATATTATATAACAAAAGCTATGGATGAAGTAAGAGGTATTCTGACAAACAACAACCAGTTTTGCACAAACTCTATGCTGTATTGTGTCCCAAATAGTGAGCTAAAGAGGCTGGCTTAGTATGGACTATACGACAGCCAAATTATACTGTGATCTTACAAATCCATACCTACTGAGCTTTATGCCGTCTTTACACCTTAAATCATAAGGCTGCAGAACAGACTATTGCCTTTAAGACTTCTGACATACAAAGTAGGTCTCCAAGAATGTAACAAGATACATTAACATTTAAGAAAATCTGGTGATCAAAGTGCTGTGCTAAAATTAGAGATACATGACAGTCAGTATCTACAATGCCTGAAGGTGATGCTGCTTAGAACTGTGCTACAGCACCTAAGCATCAATAGTAAACAAACCCAGTGATATTAAGGCGTAATTTGTCACTACTGAAAGTGAGACCAATTCAGCCTTTCAATCTTTCAATACTTCTAACAAAACTCTAACAAGCAGAGACCTTAACAAACGTAAGTTTACATTACATCTGTCTTAAGAATGGAGTGCTCTGCTGTTTTTAAGCAGAGTACTCCACTACTCCTTCACCCAGGATAGCAAAGTGCAAATCGGCTGTGGTACATGGCCAAATCAGTGAGTAAAAGAAAAGCCACTGTTATTTTAGGTTCTATGATCTAAACCTGTACTGAAGAGGAGTTAAATGACTTGCAGTGAACATTTCAAGTTTTAGGAGGGCCATGATTGCTATCAACCCAATGAAAATAGAGTGAGGCACACTTTAAGGGGAGGGGGAATAAAATTAAAAAAGCCTGCAGAGTTTGGGTGCAAATTGTCTGCCTTCTGGCATTCCTGGATGGGAAAATGAAAGCTCTAAAAGGTACATCTGTTACTATGGTAGGTAAGTTTCGACTCTATTTAGATATTTATCTTATTTACATATTATGAAGTGCTTTATAATAAACAAGCTCATATACCAACTTATCTTATTTACCAGCCTCAACTACCTTTCTTAAATGCACAGCAATAAAAAAAGAGTTGTCTCAGCACATGACAATGAAGCACTGAGTCAGCTAGTTACTGTAAAAAAAAAAACAAACCACAACACAAAACCTACCAACACAATGAACATTTGTTTCAGAGTAAACCAATGGTCAAGTATAAGACTAAAAAAGTATTCTAGATAGGGAAAATAAAAGAAAGGATTGCTTTCTACTGAGACTAAATATGTTTTCAATCCCAAATTCTTTAACTTTTATGAATTTTTGGCAGACCATAGATGTTTGGCTTTGCTAAATAAGTGCTACGGGAAAGTCCCCGTGGCACAGATTAGCTAATGACTCCCCAGGCAAACATATTTGATTACTTTTGTCCATTGAACCATCAGGTTTTCTGGAAAAATTCCTTCCCTTGAGAGTACAGCCTTGGGAGTTGCAGTTACTAAGACTGACCACTGGCTCAAGTTCCATCAGTTTCTTACCCTTTAAAGAAAATGTGTCATTCTATCTTCATAAATCAGACTATGAATGTTTTTGCACCTGAACACATTTTCTGTATGAAAACTAACATCTTGCTATGTTTAAGTACAACAAACAACTTCCCCAAGTATTCCTCTTTTTGGCCTTCCTTTTTGAGCTGCTCAACCATCTTACTAGTGTCTTCTGTCTTCTTCATTTTTCCCCCCTTAAAAATATTCTGTGTTTCTCAAGTGTTTAGTGTCTTTTACCACATCCTTTCCCTCCCCACCTCCAGGAGGGGGCTGGAAATGCTGACAGAGCCATAATTACATAATGATGACTACAACTGATGGAAGAAACATCTCATACAAACACACACTGGAGATGTGAGACTGACTGATTATTAACAGAAGTGGCCAATTGAGAAAAGAAATCTCACACTGTCCTTGCTAAGTACGCAAAGTTTGTTAATGAGAAGTTCAATAACATAAGCCAAAAGTGTTCCATAGCTTTAAATTCCTGTTAAAACTACTCATTTCACTCAAGTTACTACAGCTTTACAACTGTGACTTCTAGCAATATTACAGACTACATAAATATTTATGATCACAAAAGATGCACTTCAATGTCATCTCAGTGGAGTTTGTTTTATTGCTTCAGGGCAGTATGTCTGAAAAAAGTTATATTTTTAAACAGCACTTAAAGACTCAACACAATTACATTTCTCATTTTCATAACTGTATTTTCACATAGATACAGAGCTAATTATTTTTCCACTTGTTTTTTTCAACATCAGCAAGATTCTATTTGAAGTTAACTCCATGGTCTGTAACAAACTAGTCTGGGACAAACAAAATGACTAAGCAGTACAACTCTAAACACCACCACTACACTAGTATGTTGTGAACAGCATGAACCTCAAGCAGTCAAAGCACTGCTTAGACTGCAGTCCATCTTGCTCACTGGTAGAAAACAAGGAACCCAGTTTCCAAATGCTTCCAACAGAAGCCCTCTGCAGGAAGATGGATGCCACATCAAGAAAGCTGTAAACTACCTCTGTGGTATTCCACCCCCTGTGGCTGCTCTTGGCTTAGGATGGATCTCAACTCCACTAACTAGTAATAGTCCCAAGGGAACTGCTGATTAATTAGCACTGATGAGTCCAACTGTGGCATCAGTGGAGCATGTCACAGTCAGACCTTACCCCCTCTGTTTTATGCTGGGAGGTCTTACTGGGATGAAATAACGTTCATGAGGAAATATCAATTGTAGAAAAGACCTTTAAGATCGAGTCCAACCATAAACCTAGCACTATCAAGTCCATCACTAAACCATGTCCCTAAGTGCCGTGTCTATGTGTCTCTTAAATACCTCCAGAGGAGGTGACTCAACCGCTTCCCTGTTCCCATGCTTGACAACCCTTTCAGTGAAAAAATTTGTCCTAATATCCAATCTAAACATCCCCTGGCACAATTTGAAGCCTTTTACTCTTGTGCTGTCACTTGGTACTTGGGAAAAAGAGACTGACACCACTCACCTTGCTACAACCTCCTTTCAGGTAGTTGTAGAGACTGGTGAAGTCTCTCCTGAGTCTCCTTTTCTCCAGACTAAACAACCCTCAACAACAGTACAGATGCAACGCCTCTGGGCACTTTTGTACATAAAAGTCAAGCTAGCATACACTACAAAAAAAATGCAGGTAATTTAATGTTGACAGTTTTGGAAAAATTCAATGACAACTTGCTTAGTTTAGAGCAGGACTTTAAGAACAGATCACAGCTGACTAGGTAAGAGAACACATGATCTCAGAAGCCAATCTACAAGGTGTATAACAGTGATGAATGACACTTCACAGAAGTGATTTCTGACTCCTAGAACTTAATAACTTGGTCTCAATTCTATCCTTGGCTAGGGAGAGCTACCTGCACTCTTTCCCGTTCTTCCCCATGCCGCTAGTTTTAAGGATACCTATTGATTCTGACAGAGTACTGCATTTATTTAAGCTACTTCCAGACTTGGCTTGGCTCCACAAGTTCAATATAGCAAAGCTTCAGGTGTAATGAATCCAGTTGCACAGAAACTATGATGCCTAAACATTCAAGTTGAACCTAAAACCAGACTGGGTGTGAGAACTGTAGTATTATGTAAGGGAGCCTACTTCTACATTATTTTAAATAATGGAGAAATGACTACTTACAGCAAGAAACAAAAACAGATTAGACTAGTATGAGGTTTGTCTCATACTGCCATCTGCTGAAAAAAAACCCAAGCTACTTCTCTACGAAACTTTTGCTGTTCATGATTCTTCTTACTGCACCTCATAACAAAATTACATGTGACTATTTCCTCTGCTGCAAAGAAATATACAAAACCTTCTACTCTTCCATTCTTACAACTATATAATGCCAGAAGTGTACAGCATGTATAGATATCAAGCCACTATTCATGAGACACTAAAATAAACTCACAGGCTTACTGCAGAATCCAGGTTCCGAGATATCAGCCAAGTAAAAAGTTTAAGAGCATTGAGGGTCTGCATAATTAAAGCTGATGAGTTGTATCAGCTAGCACAGCCTCTGTGCTGATGGAATGATCACATGCTTATTACTGCTCTTTCTGTGATGCCCATTTACTAATCTAAATCAAGCATAAGACAGTATAATTAAACCAACAAATGTAAGATAACAGTGAAATCAATCTACCAGTGAGGGTCATTAAATATCCCTCTGCACACTCTTCAAAATTCAGTCATTTTGCAACAGACAAGCTGAAAAAGCCATTGTAGAGAGTTTTACTTCTTACTTACACCCTTCTCTGTTGCACGAATATCTGTATTTCCATAAAGTGTTCCAAGACCAATTACTTTGCCACCATTTGTTCGTATATCAATTTTATGGCTCTGAAAAAAGTTTAAAAAACATATGGTTAGGATAATTGTAATTAGAAAACAAGTTACCTTGTTTTTCAAGCTGTACCCCAATAATCATCTTGGATCAAAAACTTCCATTTTACTGTGAAGATTTCTTCAAGTGATTGCCACATGTGCTGTTTATTTCTAGTGGAGTCAAACTCAAAACAAGTTACCTTTCTTTGTAATCAGAAACACAAGAGGAAAAGAAAGATGCTGAGGAACCCTTTACTCTCAATACAGGTGGGGGTTTTTTGGTTTTTTTTGCAACTAGCAAAACATTCATTCAGTATATATTACAATAAGCAGCAGGGGAAGAAAGACAGAATTTTGTATTTCATTTATACTCCTTCCAGAAACCAATGTATGCAAACACCCAGTGCTGCAGCAGGTAAGAAACAGGAGCTAGCAGTGAGAAACAAACTTGCAAACTGGAGCCTTCCAATGACCTGAAACCTACAGTGTTATAGAACTCTGTAGGATAATTATTCATACAAACAGACCAGGGAGCTACTTTTGCTTGGTAGTAGTATGTACAGCTGTAAACTATGTATGCATCCCAGTGCAAACCTTAGGTCTGCAAGTAGAACTAGATTCTACCATGTTTCACTCCAACCAGATTCTCATTCAAATTAGGTATTTTGCATACATCTGCATTAGTCTCAAGTTTTTCACAAAGAAACCAGGTTTCAAGAAATGCCATAGCCCTCATAGCGTTCAGTTGCTGCATACAACTGACAAGAAAAAAATACAGAAATACACACAAGAAAGGACACGTAGCTAAATTATATTAAAATAAAAGATCTACCACAAATTACAAAACTAATTTCAAAGACAAAAAAAAAAGTAACAAAAACCCCATGAAAATCCCAAACAAGTCTTAAGAGTAAAACCCAAGTATCTGTAAGAAGGGGGAAGGAAAAAAAAGAAAAATTTAAAAGTCAGATTTAAATAATCTAACTGTATTCATAAACCATTAACTTCAACAAACCTGACTTTACAGTTCTCAGCAGTAAAGCTGTTTTGCTTAAGTTCACTAGCATGAATGCTGGAATAACATATAATTAAAAAAATATTCAGTATTTTTTATACTTAATGATGGATAAACTTGCCTTTTTTTCATACCCGTATATTTTCTCTTCCCACACCATCACCTTCATTTTCAGATTTATCCATTTATCTTGAAAAAAATATTATTCCTGTAGATGATATTTAATTCAGGACACCATCCACTAAATTTCACCATCAAGAATATCAGAAATACTCAAGATATTTACATTATTAAACACCTGCTTGGATAAGCCGTAATAAATTGCATTAAACTAGGTCTCATCAGATTAAAAACTTTTAAAAATATGAAATCAGGTTTCCAACACGGAAAACCTGGACTTAGAGTGCTCCAACACATTTCTGATGAAACACCAAGAATCAGATATTTCATGGAGTTCCATAAGACATGAAGAACTTTAAGAACTCTAGAGCAGTGTTTCTTAATGTTTGTGTACCTGAGTCTTGCTTTCTCCTCTCCACTTAAGAAGCTTGCCCACAGTAAAGTAAAACGCCCCTAACTTGAGACTACAGTAGTGCTTCAGATCTTTTAAAGGTTCTAAGAACTCGGCTGTTAAGCTTCTATTTCAATATAATAGATGATCGTCTCCGCATACAGTAAATGGAATAAAACTAAATTAGATGCTTCAGCTTAATTATCTGATGATTCAGCCAGACATCACAGTTCTTTTAAGGCAGTTACATTAGGCACATTATCAGAATAATGGTTAATGAGCAAATCCTCCAGACACATAACTTGAGGAAAATATGGGGACTTAAAAGATCAGAAGAACTAATGTATAGCAATGACTTACCAGTATGGCCACCAATACTCAAGTAAAATAAAACTACAACCTACACATTATTTTCTAACAGAAAAATATGTTCAGTTCAAAGAAAGGAAGGACAGTGGTGCAGGACTTTAACAGATCAGGCTCAGACACGATGTGTGGTGAGGAAGCACAGCAGGTCTTCCACGGATTATGCATGAGACACCTGGAAATTCTTGTTATCACTGGCACAGTCAAGGAGTCAGAAGTAATCATGGAACATAAGAGACAGAATTAAAGGGTCTCCTTGGTCCCACTGCCACTGCTACGCTGATGGACTGTAATAAACAGCAGAGAAAAAAATTAAAAAGAAACAACACTGCTTTCTCAATAAAGAATTTGGGATTAATTTATATTCCTAGAAGTCACAACTGTATTTTGGAATTCTGCTACTATCAGCTGACCTAGAGACTTGGAAGGGATACAAGTGAACTGTTCTTTAGCCAATTACAAAACAATACCAACAACAACAAAAAAAATCTCAATAAACCAACCCTCCACAAATCTCACTGGCTGAATAATGCCTACCACACCAAAAGTACCAGTCGAAATCCACTAAAAACACCCATAGAGAATACTCATCTTCTCTGTTCAATTACTAGCATGCACGCTTAAGGAAAGTAAATGCCAAATTCTGTGTCTTCTGTAAAGACACCATACAGTCTACCAAAAATCGGCAAGTTTTTTTGAATGACAAATTATACAAACAACTTCTTGCAGTCTGTGGCAATCTAAAAGAAGCAGCAGTTGTGAAGCTGTTTGCTAGTGCTCTTGAATAATCCCTGCATGACTAGCATTTGCTAGTCAATGAGGTTTGTGGACAGCATGACAGAGAAGCAACATTAACCAGCTCTTTAATCCATCCAGGGGAGGGCAGTATCACTACAGTTTCCTCAGTAAAGCACATTCCCTAAAGGAGAATTGGCTTTTGTGTTACACTACAGAATCTGGTCTATCAGATTTTCAGTAGCTTTGAACCCAAAAGGTTAACAATTCTGCTTTTCTGCTAATACAGAGTATAAGTCCTGAACCTATATTAGCAAAATTGAGTTACAGTTGCCTTACTAGAACTACAGTACTTCTTAAAAACAACATTAGACTAAACACTGACTGTACAACTAAGTGATAGGTAATTGGACAACTGTTGGCTCTTGCAAACACCTACATGGTCAGTAATTTTAATTCAAAACCTTCGTCCCACTATGTCAGAGTTAAAACCAAGAGTGGTCACACATCCTCTCTAGAGTACTGTATGTTCAAGCTGTCATAGTAACCAGCAAAGACAACCAATCTTCCCTCACAACCCAAAAGAATACTTCAGATCATTATTTTGGTTAGAAAAACCCCAAAGCCTTGTAAGCTACCAAAAACTTTATTGTAACAAGAGTTTCAGTTGAAATCTGATGTCCTTTCTTGAGTGTTTACATTTTAAATGCCTTCTGGGACTAGGCCCATTCCTCTCATCTCAGGTGTACGGGAGCAAAGCAGCTTCTTGTGGCCACCACTGTAGAGGACATGTTGAGGCTCATGCACAGGGGGCAGATCACCTTTTACACTTGTAGTTTTTACTGACATTTTTGTCAATCAAGCAAAAAACCACCATCAAGCTCCTCTGAATTATAAGGCTGTAGAAAATCTGGTCTTAGAAGCCCCAAACTGCTGACTTTTCAGCCTTCTTTTCAGTTCATTAGAGGGTATTGTTTCATTGCCACTTGAAGTCTCAAGGAAAGTAGAACTGACTTTTTAATTTTTAAAATTAAACATTTTTCGCATCTCAGACTGTATATAAGATGCCCAGAAAATGTTAGTTATCTTTCCTCAAAATCATCTTTTTCCACAAAGTCACAAAAAATTCTTGACAATTGTGAGAGCATGCTGTGATTACTGTCACTATTGCTGGTCAAAACTACCTTGTTATTTCATACTGTGTAGTTTTGCATGTACTGCTGTTTGCTGTTATTATTATACAAGGTCATTTTTAGCCAAAACTTTAGACAGCAGTAACATATAGTACGATGAATTTTTTTTTTTAGATTTTAGTTACATTTTTAAGAGTAATATGGTCAATTACACAGAATCTGGAAGATAAAAGCTGTCTGTAGTTCATTAAATATGGAGGAAACCTCTCTACTGCATATTAAATTTCCCCTTAAGTTCAGTTTCCCATATGTGTGCTATAAAATCACCTCTTACCATGGCAAAGAAAAATGTTGACAGATTTTTCATATCTCAAATACTTAAACTTGGGCTTTTCAAACAGGGTAATTCCTTTAAAAATGTATACCAATTCCTGCAGATACAATCTCAGTTATTCAAGTGAAATTGATTCCAAACAGCACCTAAGTCAGATATAAGTCAATTATTTCTACAAATGTCTGTGTCCGCAAACTTGAGATTGAAAACTTAAGATTGAAAAACAAGGTCATGATCATGATACATACCATATTTATCAGATACATTTCAGTTGGGTATTTTGGACATGTAATGTGTAACTTCTGATGAAAATTAACCTAAAGAGTTTGCCAACAGCACTGATATATCAGAATTATGAAAAATGCAGGCAAAAAAAACTAGAAGCAGCACACTGCAAAGTCCCAACCAAGCAAGCGTAACTATTAACCTACTAGATAGGAAATCCCAGTCTGTCTTTTTCTGAGGGCCAAGGAAGGCAGGTATCAGGCTTATTGTCTGTCACCATTTCTGCTGGCTTTGGCTATCAAAGGTACGTGGACTTCTGACTCAGTGTTATTGACTGTGTTGTTATTGTGTGTAATAAAGGCGAGGTGTTACACACAGAGTACACTTAGAAATATCAGAATACTTATCTCTAGAACTGGAATTTAAGTTTTTATACTATATTCCACCACGCAATCCCTTTTAAAACACTGATGGAGGGGGTGGGGGTGTTTCTTTGTACCTTTATTGACTGCAAGACACTAGTCCCCTTCTCTGTTTCTATTTTGCAGTTATCACATTCTATTTTCTGAATCTTCACGCAGCCAGTCCCTGATGTTTTGATATCCAAATCTAGAATTAAAAAGGAGTTTTATTAGCAACAGAATAAGAAAAGTCAGATCTATTTAACATAGTACTTGATCACTTTATGTAGTAACTACATATAATAGGGGAAAAAAGCAGCTTGTTACTGAAGAACCTTCTTGAAAAGTTTGGTCACACGCTTCCAACTGCATGACTAGTCACTATCAATAACTGACACAATTAACACTGAAAATTCTGTAAGCCTGTGTATAACCATCCAGCTTCAAGACAAAACATTAAGAGGCAGCACAGTGACTGTAACCTCTGGCAAGGAATCAGGGTGTGGTCCTTTAGTAAAGTTTTATTTTTTATATTTAACCCACTCCCAAACTCCACCTCTATCTCATAGCTACCCTGGTCACCAAGTCTATTAGCAATTCTACTGAGACATTTGGGTATCATTGCATGGGTTTTGGGATAGGAAGTTTGGCAGGCTGAGGCCACATGTAGAGTAGTAAGATTCAACAGCACAAATAAATAGATCTTGTTTAGTACTATGCTGCTTCAACTAGCAAGCAGTGTAGCACAAAAAAGAGGTATGGAAGAGTCTCTGCATGCGTCATTCCTCCCTAGCTTCTGGAAGGCCTGACTACCCCCTGGCGTGAAGAGGCATGTTTACCTCTAGTCTGAATCACCTCACAGTACTGTTCATAAACTCCCACAAAACAAAAGTCTTGTAGACAACTCTGCTATCAAGGGAGTAATTTGTTTGATTTGACAAACCAGGAAAATCCAAGAGACAAAGATAAAGCATGTTACACCTTTGCCGCAAGAGTGCTACCTTATTGCCACAGTAAGCTAAGAGGTTAAATTTAGTGAAGTATGCAGACTGTGTTCCAGGTAACAATTTCTTATGAAAGGGGGCTAGAAGAGGTGGATTAGATAGGCAGATTTTCCAGAGAGCTGTTTGATTTGCAAGTATTTTCTTCATGGAAGACTTCCAAGAAAAAGATACTGTGTCCAAGATTTTAAATTTAAGAAACATAGAGTTTGATTAAATAAACTCTAAGAGAGGCTTTGAGGCATATAAAAGCACAAAACCTGGCAAACTGGACTGGCGACTATTAATCAGAGGCTCGAGGGCAAGCACCACAGGGTTTTGTGTTAGTAAAGCCTAGACATTTTCTCCAAACTACAGAAATATCTGTTATCTGAACTATTTCAAGTTTGATTGATGCTGATCTACAGGTCCTGAAGTTGTTGAGACAGGCCGACAAAACTTTTCCATGACATTTTAATTCTCAGGGAACCGTTGGGTTGTTTAAACACAGTTCCCAGGGAGACACAAACAGAGGCACTCTCCAAAGATCTAAGCTCAAAGCAGTATGCCCCAGCACAGCACAAATCTGGAGAGTTCAGAATGAAAACTTATTTTTGAAATAGAAGCTTTCTCGCTCAAAAGCACGCAGTTCACCCACTGGAAAACTGCATGGGCCTTGGGAGGGTCTTTATCCAAGACTTCTGCTTTTTTGCTTTCAGAGAAGAGAGGTCCAAAAGCAAGTTTGCTTGTGCAAATCTTTGAATTCAATCCACCTATAGACTCTTGCCCTTATTGCTTCTGTCAAAAGGGCAAGTGGGGAAGGCTTAAGAGCAGTCAGTTTAGCCATGATACCAACTTACTTTTATAGGAACAAGGTTAACAAAAACTTCTGATCCTCCAGGGCATATTATGGACACTACTTGAAAGACAAAGTAGTGATGTAATCCTACAAGTACTGAAGATGTGTGCCAAAAGCAGACACAGAAGTCTGGGGGTTCATTAGCATGCTGTTAAGAAACACCATGGATTCCTGGAAACAAGCTTTGTGCCTTGATCATTTGCAGAGTCACAGCGCTTTGTGAGCCTTGATATAGCAAAAACTAGCATACAATGAACAGAATCCCTCTGTCTCAGAAATAGGCTTCCTGAACAGTAAGTGACTCCACAAAGAGGCAGGCTAAGAGCTGGATAATAGTGCTAACAAAAACTGAACAAGCTACTAGGAACAGGATACAGTCTGTTTCAGTGCCAAAGCTCCAAAAATAGATAGTCTGAATCCTCCTTAGCGAAGCTGATGGCTGAAGCCAACTTCAGTCATACAAACCTTGAAGAATTCATGAAGATCTTTGAGATGCAAAGGGCCTGTACTGGAAATAAAGGTACATAAGATAAAAAAAGACCCTTGGTATCAGAATATAGGCAAGGGTACCCCAGAAACAGCATCTTAATCTATAGTATTTGAAATAGACTAGTAAAATACTTATTTTAAATTACTCTGCAGCCCTGGACCACTAGAAGTACTTCATGATGATCCACTTCTCCGCTCATACAGGAAGCTTATCAGTAAGTGAGCATACTTGCACAATAATTCAGTCTGGGAAAAACTATTTAATGAGGGCTACTCTGAGTCTGTATATCTGCTACCCTTAGAAGTAGACACTGATGATCTTTCTTCAAACTCATTAATATGTTGAGAATTAAGAAACACACATGCTTGAAAACATTCACATCTGCTTTCTATTAACACTGACAAAAAAACTCCAACAAAAACTAAGAGGTCCCAGGAGCTTAGGTTCTCCCCTCACATAAGCAGGCAAAAAAATTGTTTAAGGTATACAATAAAATTATGTTGGTGATTCACCGAAATGCTCAAGATCCATTCAGTTTGCCTAGTTAAGTCCACAAGAATCTACAGCCAAAGAGGGAAGTGATCTCATGGGCTTAAATAAAACTGAAGTGAAAGAGCGAAGTTCTCCCATGGAGAGAACTGATTATAAAAAAAGAAATGAAAAATAAGAATTAAAAAATCATAGTGGCTTATAATGAGCCTAGACTAGATATGCTTGATGCTGTGACAGAGGGGACAAAGTCTTGGTATTCTACTTAGTAAAGCTTGGCCACCACTTCAAAACTTATGGTTCTCCTACTTGATTTTGGCACAAAAACCTCTGCTCACTTCACCAGGGGATATAATGGAAAGCATTGGAACAGCTTGTCAAAGGAGGTTGCATAGTCATCATTCTTGGGTGTTTTCAAAACCAGACTGGATAAAGCCCTGAGCAGCTTCCTCTGACCTTGGAGTTGACCCTGCTTTGAGCTGGAGGTTGAACTAGAAACCTTCTGAGATCCCATCCAATCTGAATTATCCTATGATTCTAATATATTATGTACCTACAAAAGCAAAATATAAGAACCACATGGGAAGACAGGACAGATGGTTCTCAAATTCTTGTTGTGCAAGACCTCAGTTGGGTGAGGTACCTCTGAGTACTCAGTTCACATACACTAACCAGAAATCAAAGAACTGGTTTCAGGTTTAATTAGCACATGCAGTTTGATGTGCCAAGACACAGGGTTTTCTATGTGTGGAGCAGACTCTGAACGTACAGCCACGTGCCTATGCTGTATCAGGCTCAAAACCTCCCGAGCTGAAAAGAGCTGACATCTAAGAGAACACTTAGATGAAATATTATTTATGTTTGTCCTATTCTTACTCTTTGCTGAGCATGTTTATGAGTAGTGCTGGAGACAGAACAGTGAGCATGGCTGGACTCACAATACAAATTAGTACAGCCATTCTAACACAGACCAAATAAAGCACACAGAGGTCAGGGAGCAGGGGAAACCTCTGGTTTATTTACAGAATGTTTGTCTCTATGTCAGTTGTTAGGAAACAAAAGCAACCATAAGTTCTGGTAAACATATTTAAGAAATACCCCTTCAGTTATCAACAGTGTTCCAAATAAAGAAAAAGGCTATAGGGATTAGTAGGACTAGAAAATGAAGGAGAATATTGCTATGGTAAATCCACAGCACTTCTCCATTCTGAATGATATACAGTTCAGGTCCTTCTAAATGACAAGAAAAAACACACACACACAAAACCGAAAACCAACACAGAATTCAAGATACAAGGGGAAAAAAAGTAAGAGAAAATAAAAGGTGCAAATGTCTTTGCTGTAAGGGTTTGGAAAAGTGGTAACCAAGAAGATATGACACTGTGCTGCACAAAAGCCATAGGTGATGTGCAGGAAGCATAAGTAGAATAAGATTACTCACTCTTTCTTACACCACAACTACAGTAGAGCATCAAATGAAATAAAGCAGTGGTCTTGAACAACTACTTCAAGAAAATCAAAGGATCAGGTTTCTTGTACACCAAAAGGTTTTTCCAGCATGGTGAAACTTCCTTTGCACTGTACAGGCAATTGCACAAATCCACAGGAAAAAAACACAGCAATGACTAAACACAAATCTCTCTGGCTCAAGTACTCTCTAACCTCTGCTCAATGAGGGGAATTTTACTAGCAAGATTTCTATTCTCTTTCTCTAAACTTAGAGCCACTGTCAGTATTTCAGTCCTGCACAGATGTTCGTTTGTTTCAGCCACTACAGCTGCTCTCCCAAGTTGTTCGTAGGTTCCATACCAGAGGCCCTGCACAGATTTTTCTCTTGTACTCAAAAAGATAACGCAAGACTTGTCCTAGGCACGGGAGCCCTTCTTGGCCTTTCATCTGTATCGTTACTGTCGAGACTTTTTGATCCCTGGAGATGGCTACTCAGCGTAACGACCACTAATGGGCTGGTAGGTCCCACAACCCTACCGGGAACTGCCCTTGAACTACAGATGTGCACAGCACATACCGAGGACTGTTGTCCCACCTGAGCTGCAGTTACTCGTACATCGGCTGTCAGCGTGAGTTACAACTACCACTTAAGAGCACAAGTTTCAGCATTAACTATGGCTGGCAAAAGCATCAACAATAAATCATGTATCCAAACACCTAAGAAGTCGGGAAACACAGAAAAAAAACCGGGACGCTCTGAACCTCCTTAATTAGAGGGGGCACGATGCCACCCACTGCCGAACACCCGCTGCCGACAGCGCTCCCAGCCGCAGCAGTGCCGGCACAGCCGCCGGTGAGCCCCACGCCCGCCGGGCTCCGAGCGCCAGCACGGCGGGAGGGGCGGGCAGCCGCCCCCCGCGCCGAGGACGCCGGGAGACCCGCACCACCGCTTCACCCACCGAACTTCACGGGCGTCCTG
>NW_020799092.1:69753261-69770591 GCF_003259725.1 Athene cunicularia
CCAGGAAAACCGCGGCTCCAGTGTAGAGGTGGAAGGCGCGTTCAGCGGCGCCGGGCTTCAGGGCCGCCTCAGTGCGGTTCGAGAAGTCCCGGGTGGGCCGGGGCCCGCCCTCTCCGCCCGCGACCCTGGGTGCCGGGAGTCTCCCCGCCGCTCCGCGGGGCCCAGAAACGAGGTACCTCGGGGCGTGAGGGCCCTTTCTATGGTCGCCTTGGGCTGATCGTGGTGCGGCCGAGCGTTAGTTTCCAATGGAAGGGCCGTGCTGGCCGGGTCTCGGCCTGCGTAGCTCCGGAAGCAGCAAACCTCCGCAGGCACAGGGGGAGGCAGGGAGAACGAGAGCAATGGGAAGGGGGAAATGGCAGGGCTTTGGGTGGCAGCCTTGGCTCTGTTACACTTAAGCCTACAGTGAGACTGCATGTGGTGAAATGTCCTCAGTCAGAGGATGAAGAAGCAGTTTGGCAGATGTGCTGGAAAAACAGTTTTTTTCAAAAGTTGGTATTGCAGAGCTCCGGAATTGGGCTCTGTCGAGAGAGCTCGGTTAACACGTTATTTACTGTGACTTTCTTTTAACAGTTAACATACAGCCTAGCAGTTCTAAAGCCAGTCAAATAAACGTTTTCCTGAGTCCTGTACAAAGACATCATGAAACAATTGTCCTTATAGAGCTTACAAACAAGTGGGGAACTACTGAATTCAACTTAAAAGGGCTTCATAGACAACATTATCATTGTATAATAATTTTAAAAAATGAGGTGGGGGATGTGGGAATAGACGATGTAAAGTCAGAGGCTGCATTCTTGTGAGAGATACAGTTTACTGCCAGTAATGAGAGTGAAACATGCATAGAAAGGTGCATTGTTTTAGCTACATTGCAACACAAGAAATAATGAAATCTGAGGTTGTTACATTACTGATTTGCTGCCTTTTACACTCCATGTGTCGTTTTTCTTCTTTTCCAAAAATAACTGTGCAAGCCATGCAATATGCTATTTGGTTTTCAAGCTCTTTTCATCTCACTTCCATTTTTATCACTGTCTGGAATTGATTATTTTGAATCTGAAATGAGAACTGAGTGTCCAAGGGGAAAGAAGGTGGTGCTAGCTTTTTGGTTCATCTGTACTTTTCACTATGGAAAGTTGATTAAAGATTCATATTCATCAGTAAAGTCCTTCAAGTTAAATTGTTTCATTAGTTTACATTATTCAATCTCAAAAATCATTAAATGAAACACAAAAAGGGCCAGCCTGCCATATGATTGTTTAGTATAGAAAAAAAAAAAAAAAAGAATTCTAGAAAGACAAAAATGTATCAAGAAATATCTTCAGACATGACGGGAGATAGAAGTGGGGTTTTTTCAAGTCTTCAGAAATAGTTGATTTTGGGAAAAAATACTACAAAAATCTTACTCTTGAGACCAAATAAAAAATTTAAACATTTTATAATTTGTCAGGGAAACACAGACCTGAAAGAAGTGTGGTGCAATGTGCTATAATTCCGCTAGATGACAGCCAATTCAACAAATAGCTCTATTAACCGACTCATCAAAGGGAGCCCCGGGTCTTTGGTTGGGTGGGGTTTATGGCTGCCACCCCTTTCTCCCTGAAGTCCGTCTTGCTGTTCCTTATCATCGTCTCCTGCCTCCTCTTAAACGTTAGTGCCGCTGTCCCACTGCCCCCCTTTCCTCCTAGTATCTTGGTATTTGATGCTCTTCATGTAGGCAGAGGTTTATCAGTTTGGGCTCCATACTATGCTATGAATCATCTTTAATATTGTCAAATTTTGCATAATTGAGAACTTTATTCAAGAAACCATTGAAAGATGCTTTAGCCTCACCTATGTATATATTTCACTGTTTCATGTTGGGTTTTTTTATTAGATACAGTTTAAGCATACTTACATAGTTAAAAATACTGAAGAAAAGAGATAAAAAGTAATTGCTAGGAAGAAGTTCTTCTTTCTCCATGCATATGAAACTTCATGGTTTTAATGCTTTATCTTGACTGAATTCCAGCCGATCCCCTATCAGCTGGCATGGCATGTAGCAGAGTCCAACAGTAAAATCAGATTTATTTACATCTTTAATATTCTGACTCGTCACTTGCAGGAAAAGAAAACTATATCAAATTTATAAGTGAAGATTTAATTGGAGCTTCAATTTCAAGATGTCTGTGTGATTCCTTAATGGATTACAATACTTATTAACCATTTTGCCAGATACTTACTTACAGTGTTGAAAACCAAAGAATATTCTGTATTTCATGCAAAAGATAACAAAACGTAGACATTATAAGTGTTCTAGAATAGATTTTAAAGCCAAAACATTGGCTTTAAGAGGTGCTTTTAGGCTAAAGTAAGTGAGAGAGACATTTCAAGGGAAGAGGAATTAAATAAATAGGATATACAGGAGAGGCTATAGATGGAATAAATTTTTCTAACTTTTATATTTGGAATTAATCACAGAATAAGATCAGACTGCTTCAGATACCCACAGTGTATAAGCTTAGTCTGGCTGGGCAGGAATAAGTTCACCTATTTGCTATAATTGTAATGAAGAAATAATGTGACCTCACTACTCAGGAAAACAGGGCCACCCTGCAGGAGTGTTCTTGCTGGTGTTACACTCATGATGAGACTCCTATCTGCAGGTGCAAGAACACTTCAAGTTAACATCCAGGATTTGGGCAAGGTTCACCACACACAGGGCTAGCTACTTATCAATATTCCTCCCTATCATAAGGTTTGAGAATTTTGTAGTCAGGATATTTTTCCCAAGTTTATTAAAAATTCTGCTGTGTTTCTATTATGAAATATTTGTATTACACTGTTTTAATGCCTTTATTTGTATTTTATAATTTGTATTTTTTCAGTGATGTGTTTCTGAACTGCTTCCATGAACCTTCTTAGTTTTCAAGGCATGTCTAGGTTTCAGTGGGTAGGCAAAGCATGTTTTGTTTGTTTTCCCCTTGGTATTTTGGTGTGCGCGTAGTGATGGTAACCATTTCTTTTCATGGATGGCAGAGAGAGTGTCCAAAGCACACAATGGTTCAGATTTCAGGGCTTTTTTGTTTGTCACACTACCAGAAATTTTCTGAGGAAATTTAAGTTCTTCATAGAAACCACATGAAGAGGGAAGTGGCAAACCTTACAATTCAAATTTTCCCTATCTTAGCCATTCCTAATTAGAACTCCAGCAGATAAAGTCTGTGTGTGGCTCAGGGTGATTCCATCCCAAATAGCAGGGACTTGAAAACAAGGGGAGACAATGAAACTTATAACAGAAATTGTTAAGCAGTTTAGGTATGCCGTGTGCTCTCATTTCCCCAAATGTAATTGTCTGTGAAGCTGTACAGTCTAATCAAACAATCCATTCTCAATTACATACATACTGTAATCCACTGTTTTACCTGATATAATTTTAATATTCATTTAATGTTGTTATTTAAAGATACATCCCTTCATGCCAAAGCACGGGCTCTACCCAATTAAAACAGGTCTGCTGTTTACAAGACCATAAGCTTTAACTTTAGGAAAGAAGCATTAGGAAATTTTAGAAAAAAAAAAAGAAAAATTTTGGAAAATAATTAATTAAATTAAAAAATAAATTAAAATTTAAAAAAATAATAATTTTAAAAATAAAAAATAAAAAA
This sequence comes from Athene cunicularia, assembly GCF_003259725.1. Classification (NCBI taxonomy): domain Eukaryota; kingdom Metazoa; phylum Chordata; class Aves; order Strigiformes; family Strigidae; genus Athene; species Athene cunicularia. Next base: position 69,756,906 of record NW_020799092.1, read on the forward strand.
CCCATTTAATTAAATTTTAAAAAAATTAGAAAAAAATTAGAAATTTTAGAGGATGAAAAGAAGATCACTGGGCAATTGAATAAATCCATGGTACTCCTATGTTATTAATATTATCTGTAGGTCTCATCTCTTCCCTTCTCCTTGAAGAGGATATGGTAGAACTGGAAAAGTTTGGAGAAGGGTGTCAAGGACAGTGGAAGGCAGAGAAGGGCTTTCATGCCAGTGACAGTAGGTGGATTGACTTCTTCAACCTAGAAAAAGGATTATCAAATGGAGATACAGTGTTAGAACAAAAACCTAGTGGCACAGAAAGGTGATTATTCAGTAACTCATCCAGTAAAAATCCTAGGTCACATCAAGGAGCCAGATTCAAAACAAACAAAAAGCACTGGTTACTCGGGTCATGCAGAGGTAAGATGAAAATCTCCATTCCCCTGGATTTTGCAGATACTGAAAGTTTGGTATGAGTTCAAGGAGAGAGGAGATGGGTTCAGCAAAGCATCACCACACTGTGACTGGTGGACCTGCTGGAGCGAGTCCAGAGGACAGGCTGGATCGATGGGCTGAGGCCAGTCATATGAGGTTCAACAATGCTCAGTGCCAGGTCCTGCACTTGGGTCACAACAGCCCCCAGCAGTGCCACAGGCTTGGGGAAGAGTGGCTGGAGAGCTGCCTGATGGAAAAGGACCTGGGGGTGCTGGTTGACAGTGGCTGAATATGAGCCAGCAGTGTGCCCAGGGAAGACCTTACTGCTCTCTGCAACACCCTGAAAGGAGGTTGTAGCGAGGTGGGTGTTGGTCTCTTCTCCCAAGTGACAAGCAATAGGACAAGAGGAATGGCCTCAAGTTGTGCCAGGGGAGATTTAGGTTGGGTATTAGGAAAAATTTCTCCACCAAAAAGGTTGTCAAGCACTGGAACAGACTGCCCAGGGAAGTGGTTGAGTCAACCATCCCTGGAGGTATTTAAAAGATGTGTAGATGTGGTGCTTAGGGACATGGTTTAGTGGTGGACTTGGCAGTGCTACATTAATGGTTGGACTTGATGATCTTAAAGGTCTTTTTCAACATAAATGATTCTATGATTCTGAATTTATAAATGCAAGGGATTAAGATAAAGGGGCTTATCAGTATATGTTAATGAAGTCAACCACTTGAAGTGTAGTTCCCTCAATGAAGATTTTTATAAATTTTGTGTCTTCTTAATTAGTCTAGTTGATGTATCTTCATAAATAGAGCTACATCTCTCATGTTCAAAATAAATTTTACTGCTTTTTTCATCTGTCACTCTGGAAGGTCAATGCAGCTAATCCTATCTGGATTCTGCACTGTGTATATGTATGAACGCTGATGTTTGCTATAGAGATACTGAAGTAAAGATGCTGACATTAGTCTTGGGAGTCTGTGTTCAAACTTAAGTATTATTGCTGTCCTAAAGCTGTTTCACAAGACAGATCTCAGCCTAGTTTGATCCGGATTCCAAAACAGGCTTGTCATTCCCTTTTTCTGCAATTCTGTGTGTTGGATTAAGGCTGTGATATTTGCAGTTCTACAGTTTGAAAACATCCATAATTGTTGAACTGTATTCTGTAAATTTAGAAATCATGCCACCTTTCATTTCTGTTTGAATTAGACTGTTAGTCTGTTGAATTAGACTGTTGTAGTATCAGATACTGCAAAAATACATTTTTCCCACTTTGCTTGTTGAACTTTATACATCCAGTTTTATATAAACTGAATTTTAAATTTAGTTATGTAGTAGGTAATTGAAGGATGCTGAACTTATTTTAATGTCCTGTAGTCATACTTATTTTGTGTTACAGTCTGTCCCCATCCCTCTTAAAAAGAGTGGAGAATAGTGCTTATCACACTAGCTAAGGCTGTGTCATTGTTGCCCTCTGTCTCAGCTGTCTGTAGTTGTGTCTTAACATAGTATTATAAACTTTTCAGATTCAGAAGATAGGTTTTTTTGCTCAGCAAATTGGAGTCTTGAAGAGGAATCTCTTGTATAACCATACTGTGAGGAAGTGTATTTTTTGACTGACATCAACTGTATGGTTCACATACAAGTATCAACAAAAATGCCTACACCCATAAAGCTCTGTGGTTTTGGCATTGTTCTGCTTAGAATTTCTGCCACTGTGCTTTTCCCTCTGTCTAAATTCTTCCAGTATGTTTAGAGGAACTAATAAAGCAGCAGCCATAAACATGAAATGCATATGCTAAAATATTCAGCGGTTCTTTAGAGATGAAAAATTGCTGTCTATTTATAAATGTGTATGCTTGTTTATGTACAGTATTTCAGAGTTTATTTCTTGGCCTCTATGATGTTTACAGTTGTTTCACAATGTTTTGACTCCTCCAGGAGGGATCATGAAATTGCTTTTTTTTCCATAAGCAAATACAGCCGCTGAAATCTCTCTAAAAGTCAAAATGTTCCTGAAGGAATTCCAAGCAGCACTGAAGAAAGTCATAAACTTGCCAGCTTAAATTTCACTACCCTTACAGATAAGTGATTTTTCAAAAGGTGGATACACGTAACACAACACTTTTATATCCATTTTCCCACCACAATTATAAAAAGAAATGTTTTTTTTTCTTAACTGTCAGCTTTCTGGCTTTGGAATGCAAAATTGTTCTGGTTGGTTCAGTGGAGAAATCTGGTATATAGTATTGAAATATTCTCAAAATTTCTTTTCGATTTTATTACAGTTTTAATTTTGATTGCCCTTAATTTATAATTAAAAGCTCTCTTTTAAAAGAGAAAGATCTCCAATATGTAATGTGAAAGGCTGAATGATGTCAAGGCTGACTCATTTGAGGTGTGTTCTGCATCTTTGGAAGCTCATAGGGGGTTTATGATTTTGTCCCATAGCAGGTTACAATAAGAGTTCTTTTGCATGATAATTAATCTAGAAAGACCTGCTGGTGTCAGGTGAACAGTTGCAGAAGTTGGCAGTCTTTCTCCCAAAATTTCAAACTAATACAGTGTGGTACTGATTTGTCCATTCATTTCATCTACAGCCAGCTTCAGTGAACTTGTGAAGGAATTCTTGAATTCCTTCCTGTATCCTCCGTCTACACTTTCCACCGTGCTTCGCTCTGCAAATACTTCATGGCTCCCCTATCTCGCTGTCATGGCAAGATTTCCGTGTGCTTCAAAAGTCCTTCTTCCCCTCTCTTCCCTCTGTAAGATGCTTATTGCCTCTCTTTAGTCATCCTATCTCTCTTATATCTTTCTCCTGAAATGTTTGTGTCTTGTTTCATGCTGCAAAAGATCAATATTTCAAAACTCTTTGAATATACAAAACTCCCAAGATATTGTTGTGCCAGAAGATATTTTTGGCAGCTATTAATTGGCATTTGATATAATGACAAGTAGCAAACTGATTGACATTTCTGTCTTATCAGGGTACCAGGAGCATTGTACCCCCTTGTATTCAACCTCCCATTTCCCTCTTCCATCTTGGCATTTTCAGACACCTCAGACAGTTCTGATGATTGATGCTTGGGAACATAATTCTTAAGTGCTGGACTGAGATGGTAAACACAAAATGAAGTTACATGAAGTTATAGTAACTCGTTGACATTAGGTCTCATCTTGCTCAGAAATAATTAATAAATGTCATTGATCTAGCTGTTCCTAATGCAAGAATCTTAGAGATTTCTGTTCCTAAATGAGAGCTATGAAAGTGGGATTTTCTACAATATAATTGTAGGAAAGTTATCTTTTCCAACAACCCTACTTATTCCATCTTTCTTTTATTTCTCTCTGTGTATTTATTAAAAAAACTGTGTTACCTAATTTGAAAAAGAGCTTTCTTCAGGATAAAGCTTACACCAAGCTATGTTTATAAAATTTGGATTTTAGCTTCCTTTAAAGGTCCTTCTTTTGGGGAAGAAAAAAGGGATTCCCACACTCTACAGGAATCAAAATACTGCTTGTATTCTGTGGGTTTTATTATTACTCTTGAATTAGTTCACTTGGATATTTTTCAGTGTTGTATTATTTTAGCAGAGGTCACAGATACTAAAAATGTAACCTGGTACATAACTGAAATGTTAGTACTACATAGGAGCTCTGTCAGGAGGAGATCTCAGGAGATCTACATATCTTGCACAGTCATATATATCCCTGGATCTAATTAACTGTATTTTGGTATTTTTGTTACTTCCTAGAACTTCAAACAATGAATCAAGCTGGTGAAGAAAGTTCTAGTTCCAGTGATACAGAATTGGAAACCGAGAAGGAGCAACCTATCTGTGCTCTAGCTCCAACAGTTTATCACCAAGATGAGGGATCCACTGATGTGACAGCAAGTCCTGCGTTTCAGTGTTTAGATGAGGTACCATGTACCCCAGCTTTCTCTGAACTATAACAGTGCATATTGTATCCAAATCAATTAGTCCGAAATGTCTATTTTGTTAGTAATTGAAGGTTGTTACCATAGGCTGTCTGTAGCTTCCTATTTCTTCTCTGAATTTTTTTCTAAGTGGTAAGAACATTCCGTGAAGCAGAAACATATATGGGGCATATTCTTGCTGGGGATAGCGTGCTTAAGAGCTAAACGTTATTTTTTTCAGTGATCATGACTTTAAGGGTAGTAGAGAGGTCTTGTTTCTGTAGTATTCTAATTATAGAGATAGTTGCATCGTGATTTTTAGAAACACTTAATTGTTGCAGGAAAAATCCAAGGTAAACGGCTCCTGAGGCACTAGTAACTGATGATGATAGAAGAAACATTTTGGTACTCAGTTTCTTTTGCAGAATTTTTTTTTTGTTAAGGAAAGTTTTTGAATACTAGAAGTATTTTAGAATTTAAGATATCAAATACGTATCAAATGGAATCCTTAAAAATGTAATGCCAGAAGAGACATAAAGAGATCATCTGATCCAAAATTTACACTGAAGTAGATTCTCTGCAGATATTTGTCTCATTTGTTCTTTAAAACTTTAAGTGATGGAGATAGCTCTTTCAGTGTCCTCTTCCAACACTTCATTGCTATAGTTTTTTTAAAAATAAGCTTTTCCTAAATCCCTGTTTAAATTTCCTTTGAAGTGAATAATATAGCTTTCTTCTTGCCTTACCCACAGTGACAGTGGGGAGCAATCAATTCCCTGTTTATAATAAAATGTACATCTTGTATTATAAGCAGGCTTTATTTATACTTCATGTTTTTCTTAAAGTTCTTACTTTAAGTTGCTTTACCTTGGGCTCTTTCGAGCTTGGATCTGTCAGACTGGTGTGTCAGCCCAGCTCTCTGTCTCTGCCTTGGACCTAAGGTCAGTAGAAAGGAAGGGGCAAGAATCTGTAGTGAACAGAAAAATAGGACTGCCCCTTTCTTTTCTTGCTATTAGATCATACTGAACATAGCATGAAGCTGCACAGCCAGTCTCTTTCTAATCTCTTGTACATTCAAGTGAAGTATACAGGAGGGAGAGAGATTTTCCCTTTCAGTTCAGTGCTAGTATATGGTGAGCCCACAGCTTCCAATATTGTTGGAGCACAAAACCCCTTTCTTCTCAGTTCAAGGCAGCTGCAAAAGTCCAGGGCAGCTCAACTCTCAGAGAGACTTGAACTCTCACCTTACAGAAATCCTTCTGTCTACTGAAACTATGGAAACTGCACTTTGGGGAGTACTTTGTTTTCAGCTACTCCTGTCCTTTTTCTATAGGTTTTCAGTTGTGGTAGAATTTTTGGTATGTCAACAAGAGGCACATATCTAGTACAAGATATCTTTACCCCCCACCCATACCCAAATAAAATAAAACTAAATGGTATAACGTTCTAAAACATATTTTACATTTCTGCTTTGTTTTTATTATTTTTAATCACGGTAAAACTTGTTTTTCTGGACTTATTCTAGAAAATTATCAGATCATTTGGCTTTTTTTTTTTTTTTTTCCTCAAAGAATCTTTCCAGTGAGGTTATTCTGCATGTCGAATTTAAGGCCAACTTGTTTAACTCTGATAACATTGTAAACCATTAATGGGAAATATAGGGTAACCTTAGTATTGGAAGTTGTTCCCAACTCAGAAAAAAAAAATGCAGTGGAAAACTGAAGTAGGCAATTTGCATAAGATTTCATAAATGAGGTCTTTCGGTCATTTTGTCAGTTTTTAAAAGGGAAATATGACTCATTTATTCTTACCATAATTTTTAACAGTTTGTACTTGTGCTTTATGGGCCGATTTGGCTTTTGATCACTTATTCACATTTCTTCTCTTCCACTGACGTGTTTGTTTTCCTTTGTTGAACTTTATACATAATTCAGAGATAAATAATATGACTTTGGTCACCACAGAGGTTGTTGCATTGACACTGTATTCAGCTTCTTGGAATAGCTTTTAGAATTTTTCCACAGAAGCAGGACTGTATCATATTATCTCTGGTTTACTGGCTAGTCATTTATGCCTGCATAGCAGCAAATACTTATTAGAAGGGACACCTTTTGATATTATTAGATTTATTTGAGAACATATATATCCTTTCTAGCGGTAAACCTCCCAGTCAAGTCAGTCTCTTTTCTCATGTAAACAGCAGATAGGCAAAGATACAAATAATGAGAAGTCACACATGCAGACTCTCTCTCTCTCATTTTTAACAACACATAGGAACATTTTTTAGCTTTGTGTGTTAGGTAAAAATATTAAAAACTGGACAGAGGTTTGAAGAAAAGCCACTCAGTCCATCATGATTTGCTTCTTTTCACCACGTGTTTTTATTTATTACCAAGTTGACATCAGTCTAACTCGGTACTTACTTCTACTGCTGTTGGTTAGAGGACTGACATTCACAAAATGAACTTCCCACTTTTTTAGACTTTGTTGTTATGTCCTTGAAATAAAGACCTTTAATACTTCTAGCTGAATTTCTTGACTTGTAAATCTTTCTTCATATCCTGTTTTCTTGTACTGCATACCGTTAGAAATAAATCAGTCTGCATCATGTTAATAACTTCCATGGAAAACTACATAGTCTAGTACCTGTATGATGAAATAAATATATTACTTAGATAAATGATACATTAATATGCAATAAATTATGCTGTTTTCATTTTGAATGTAGTGCATTATAGACCATGTATATGTACTTTGATTCTTAAAAGGCAACAAAAAATGTATTTAATGACACGTACATTGTCTAAATTTCAAGAGCTATTAATTTTATAAAATGAATATTTGACTAGCAGCTAGCTTCAGCAAAATGGTCTGAATTTATACTCATCCTCTGCATGCAAATTTATTAATTTTTTTGCAACAGGTGGTAATAGAATACGTTTTACCTCCCCCTTTATCCTTATATTATCCTTGTTACAACACTGCTACTACTGCTAAAGCTGCACAGGACATATTGATATTTCCATTTGAATATAAAAACCAAAAGAACACGACATGAAACTGGAATCAGTGCTCAAAATGACAAGATTAGACAGAATGAAAACAAAAAAGACCAATTAAGAAATTGCCTTCTGCCCAGTTTCATAATTTTTGTCCCCTTAATTCTTGCCCATCCCTGCTCCGCATAGTAACATTTTTTTTCCTCTGGACACTGAAGTTATTTCCTTTCCTCCACCTGATCCAGGCTTTCCTGTTTTAATGGGAACATATACAAATAAAACATCCGTTGTCATAATGATGCGGTTGATGTTTAGTTGTAATGTACTATAGACTTCAAATCCTTTTCTGTTGCTTAGTTTTTGTTTTGTTACCCAAATCACAATTAATCCCAGACACAAAAAAGACCCCTACTCTATACATCTTTCCAATTTGATAGTGAATCATTGACAGCTATGCTCCAGGAACAGCTTTCCATCCACTTTATCTTTGTAAAATTTTGAAGATTTAATAAAGTTGATTAATTGCTCACAAAGCCTACTGGTTCCTGGTTTTGATTCAAGAGACTATCCAAAAACTAGTATTCTTCAGGTTCTTTCAGGCAGGAGGAGAATCAGTCATGGAGCCTAGTATCATTGAATTCTGTTCAGGTAATTTTGTTTATTTATAAATTAGGTACAAGCTCTTCTTTTTCTGGGGAAAAAAAAAAAAAAAGGAGAAATCAAATGGTGGGAGGGTAACTTCTCACAGTTTGAGGTCTTTTTCAGTTAGTATATATTAGAAGTTCTTATTAGGCTTTACTCAGGATTGATGTCTCTGAGCTTTTTGATGCTGTGTTTTTTCTTTCTCTTTCTTTCATTGGTATTGGTTCTTCAGTTAGAGAGATAGTTGTTAGTTCACTTAAATATATACATCTATTTTTAAAACATTTGCAGAAAAAAGATTCTGCAGCATTTGTTTTTAATGTCTTTGTAGTGGACTCTGATGGAGCTATTCATTCCCTATGCTAGTGTACTTGTGAATGAAAAGTGCTTCACTATTTACCAGATTCAGTCAGCGGATACCTTGTTTGGAAGGTACCCCAATAATCTCCTTCTGCTAATAAATGTCATCCATTTATGTACTAAATTGATACCTGCAGAAGAATAAACTCCTTTGTGAGATTTCTTTGATCGGTCTAATGTTGCACTCTGTATCCTATAAAGATAAAATAGACTTTTCTCCCTATCTGATATCAGCACCAAATCTTTCCTTTGCACTGCTTTTTCTTGATGGCAATCGTCACTATCATGCTATGTTTCTTTTTGCTGGTGTCCAAGAATCCTGTTGCCACCATCCGTCAGGAAGCAGAAAGAACCTTTCATGAATATTTTTCATTAGTATTTTGAAACTTTGAGTCCTTCTGGGATTAATGAACATCTTACCCCTGACTGCTGAAAGTAGTTGAAATGCTAAAAAATATGTTAACTGAAATCCTGGTTCTACTGGAAACACAGAGCAAATCTCCATGTTTACCAAAAAATGAACAGTATAGTGATAGTGACTTCTCAACCAAATTTTGCTTCAGCTGATCTGATGCTGGCGCAGGTGGATTTGATTGCTGTGAGAGCTTTGAAGTCAATGGAATGATGCGTACATTCAGGGTTAGAATGTGGTTCAAGGAGGGGAAAGTACTTTTCATTTTTCTCTTTTTTCTCATCTGTGCTGCAGGAAAGAGAAAGTCACATAAAGGTTGGCTACAGCTTTCAAATATAAATACTCAGAATCAGTATTTCATATATTTCTTCTGTGGCATTTTGATGTCTAACAATGCCACTCTAGAAAATACCGCCATTTCCAATTGCTTTTTCTAACAGGCTGGTTTTTAATTCTCTCCTAACTTAGGTTAAGTGGTAGGTGTAAACAACTTCTCTTTTTTTTAAAAAAAAAAAAAAAAAAAAGTTGATACATTTTTAAATGAAAACTTTTCCTATAAAAGTTAGCTTGGTAGACTAAGATAGATTTTTTTGTTGTTGTTTTTATAGCCCATATAGCCAATTTAATTTCTGTTCACCTACATATACTGTAGTGTGCTTTCTACTCCTATAAATTATGATCATCAGTACATTTTTGCATGGTAACCATAGCAGTGGATGAAATATAAAGCAGTGGGTAAGATGTAAAAATCTTAACACAGCTGTTGAATGCAAACAACATTTCAAACTTAAGCTGATCCTGGTGCACTCCACATTACATGCTTCAAAGGCTCCTGGCACAACAAAAAAGCTGTATAAATATGTTGGCACGGGCACCAAAGACAGATGTTGCCTCCACCTCCACCCATAGGAATCTGACGGCTAATTAAATAAACCTTTTTAACTTTGTTGATACGGTCACTTGGGAAGTCAGCTAGGGAAGATGGTGTGTCTGTAAACTAGAGTCTGGGGTTTTTTGCAACAGCTTACAGCAAGCACGCAATAGCTTGCATAGTGAATGTTAAAATGATTGGTTGTTGCAAAAGGTAAGTTGATTGTTCCAATTGGTGGTAACTCCTATAAAAAGCTGTAGCAGAGTGGGCTGAATTTTCAGATCCTTTTAAAGAACAGACCCAGTAATATGCTCCAATTGAGAGATTCTTTTTACCGCTTGAAGTGACGTTGTGAGGAAACAAGGCCAGTAAGGCTGTTGCATGTGTTCATGTTATCACAAAGCAGGTGGTATTTCTGTTCATTTCGGAAAGCATTTGTGATGTGTTGTTTCTTCTATGCTGTTATAAAGTCAAGTGCAGATTTCATGCCCCACAGAGGAAACCCAGCTCCCTAAAGCTGCAAGACTCGAAGGAATAACCTGTAGCTGCAGCGTCTTCTTGCGTTTTGGCCTTTTCTCAACAATTTTTGAGACTTGTGAGACTTAAAAAGACAAGCATATTGCTGTTTTATGTTCCACATTAAAAAGACAAGCATATTTCTGTTTTATGTTCCAAAGCTTTCTCCCTCTTCCCCTTTTCTCATCCAAAGTATGTATCTGGGATCTGATACTCCAAAACAGGGTGATCTTGCTAAAAATGTGAATTTGGCTGGCCTTGGCTTACGATACGTCAGCACATTGCGTGGTGAGGAAACCACAGTTCACCAAACATACATTCGGTAAAAATGTCCAGTGGTGGAGAATCATCTGTTACACAGATGAGGTTACTTTAAATGTTAAAAAGGTGATTTCTGGTTTCCTTATTCAAAACACCTGTGTTTAAATACCCCTTAAGGAACAGAGCCTTAAAGATCTGCATGAGAAAGGATCCTTCTCTTTGTGTTTAGCCTCTAGAATTTGAGCTGCAGAGGTAAGGAGAGGGGCTTTTATATTCTGTCAGAAGAAAGAAGCGAGGATTTGTTTCTCAAAGTGGATCCTACTTCTCCATAAAAATCATTGACTCCATGTAATTGCTTAAAATTAAGTGTATAAAACATACTTTCTATTTTCTGTATAATTCTAGATGTTGGCATACTATTTCAGGAGAAGTCTAATATTAATTAGACTTAGAGTTTGTCTTGATTATATGAACATAATTAGGTTATTCGGGGTACATTTTCCAGTTATTATTTTCCAAATGGATTCTTTTTTTACTGAGATCAGAAAAAATGATGAACTTAAGGACTTAAAAATAATATTGATTTGTATCCTGTTCTCATGTGTGTGAAGGTCAGTTTTGATGCATCATCTTAATACATTGTCTTCCGATTTTGGTTACCATTGAGAGTGATGGCCAAATTTGCTTCTGGCAGAAGTATTGTAACTTCATAAAAGTTTCATTAAAGCTGTGAATGAGATTGGTTTAGTAAGTGGAATGTTTGCATTTAGCAGGGCCTGTGGATGTCATTGCTCAGCCATTTTTCTTTGAAATTTATGTCAATGTCTTCAGGTCCATATATACCTTTTCTTTTTTTTTTTTTATAATCTCCTGTAAAAAAGAACATAGAACACATTTATAAAAGTTTATTTTAAACCTCCTTCTTGGTAGGCCAATATTTAGCTCCTATCTCAGCTTTTTTCTCTATGAAGTCTTGAAGTCGCATCCTTCCTGTTTCGATTTTTCTATGGTGTGTAAGTCATGGAAGCTAGTTAAATTTGGCACCTTTTTTAAAAAAAAGTTATTTTGCTTTAAGTTATAAACATGGTATTCTAGGTATGGATTGAGAAACATTTAATTTCCTCTGAAAATAATCACATAAATGCCTGTTTATTTTCCACTAAATTGTCAAACTACCTGTTGTTCACAATGCACTCTCTGAATTCGACCGCAGTGTATCCCAAAAAATACCATTAATAGATATTTGCATTTAAAAAAGGAAGGAGGAAAAAAAAAAAATCACTGCTGTCAGACCTTTTAATTTCTTTTTTTTTTTTTTTTTCCTGGGTTTTTTTTGTTTTTTTTGTTTAAGCAATGCATAGAAAGCCAAGACATTACAGTCTGCTTGGCTGATCACATTGAACAGATGGGTTTGTGTCTTTATTTTTTGGAAACAACCCATAGGTATTTTGCTAGCAAACCTGCTGTTAGTAATCATCTTCACTAAAATTCACAATTTAAATATTAGCAAGATCAAAACCACAAATGTTTTCATATGATAGTCACTGTTATATAGATGTTTTCTGTAAACTGAAGACATTTTGAATTCTTAAGCCTTAAGCAGAGACTGAATGCTTTTGTTTGTATAAAAAATTGTATGCTTTAATTTGGGGTATTCTTTCTATTCACATGCTTTGATAGAACTTGAATGTGATGTGAAAGGTTGCGTGTACTACAAAAAGCAGATGAGTTTGCTTTTCCTCTTTCATGTTAAAAATATGGATTGTGTAAACTCTGGATTGGGCAATTCTTTTTGAAACTACTCATATTTTGGAAGAGAAAAAAATATGTCTGAGATTTCAGCCTTTGGTATTATCTGGCAGCTGAAGTGTGATAAAACTAATTTCTTAAGAACTGTCATTACTAGCAGTAACTCCCCTGACACATCACATAGTCATCTTTGTCAGCCATGTAAAGTTATCTGTGTTTTCTTATTGCTTCAATTTTTACAGAAAATCAATAAAACAATTTATGATAATTTTTTTGGTAGTCCCCATAAACATCTATGACAGTAGTACAGCTTTAACAGTGTGACTTAATTTTATTACCAAGGAAAAACAAAAATAACACTTGCAACAAGTAGATGAAGTTACACTTTGTAAAACTGGTACATATCAATGAAGATTCAGCTACAACAGTTCCAAGCAGGTAATACTCAGATTTCTGTAACAACATTACACCTCTTCCCCCCCCCCCCCCCCCCGATGTACTTAAATGAGAGCTTGAGTCTCTACAAGAATCATCTTGTAACATCTGGCTTACTTGAAAGATTGACAAGAAAGAAAAATGGCACTGTAAATGCTTCTTGTATGTATTTAGAGGCATTAATACAAAGACAGGAATTCTTCTTGATGTGTGTCCTTCCTACCTGTCTACTTGGCTGCATAAATGTGCAATAAGCTATGTAATATGTCCTTTCTCCCATAAACAACAAACAGGACCTTCAGCTTGAACAGAACCACCAAAATGAGCAAGAAATACTGTCTTTCATTACATGCTGTCTACATTATTTCCACTTGCTTTTATTAAATTCCTTCACCAACTTCTTTGAATAATCTTTGACAAAGGGGATAAGATTTGAGGATTCATCTTCATTTCGTAAGTTTTCTTCAAGGCTTTTTTTGTGTCTTTGGGCAAACTGTGTGGCTCTCTCTTTCCTAGACCTTTAAAAATAATAACTTGTAGTACTTTTCCTAACTTCACTTGATATTGCCTTGGTATACCTTTGAAGTTGTGAGGGACAAATGATCTACAAAGTCAGGATGTTTTAGAAAGACTAATTTTCCTTCTAAGTGTTGACAGATTATCAGTTATACCACTGCGTTATTTTCAGGTTAAAATGGAGGTGTTCATTCAGACACAATTTGTGGAAGACATTTGTAAGTTTTAAATTCTCTGGTATGTCACAGTCAGTAAAAGTACCAAAAGCAATGTTTAGAATATTTACATAACAATACCAAGACTCAACCTCTATTATGTTTTAGCTATAACTATTCAGAAACATTTATGCTGGCTTTAATACATTATATGGGTCAAACCATCTCTAAAAATTTATGTGGAAGTATGTTTTGTCTAGAACTATTTTATGCCAAACATAACTGAATAATTGAGTTCTGAGTATAATACTGAGTAAGTAAGATTTTGAGTGCAATCCAATGCAGACTAGTTAAGAGAAAAGTGTAGAATTACTGCACAAAACTTTTGGGTCTGATCATGATTTTTACTGATTTAAAGGCTTGCCTATATC
>NW_020799092.1:69770641-69880014 GCF_003259725.1 Athene cunicularia
CTTTTTTTTTTTTTAAAGACATCAGACAAGGCTTTTATAGGTGATATTAGTCATATTTGCTTATTCTGATAAAATTTCTGTGTTTTACAAAGTTTCCTTTAAACAGGATAACAAAAGGACAGTTTCTCTTCTAACAACTTAGCAGGAAAAAGACATTTTCAAGTAGAAGCTTGTAGATACTGTAAGTTATACTGAGCTAGTTACCATGAATAAGAGCAAATTGTGCATTTCATGAAAAAGGATTAAATGAATCATATGCAAGCAGTTATTTACTTTTCTAACCAATACGTCATAAGGTTTTTTTTTTTGTTGTTTAGACAATCCTTTTTTATCCCAAAATAAATATTCTATAACTTCAAAACACATTCTCAAAGATTATACATCTTGCAATTAGAATTTTCCATTACTCTTTAAAATTGGAATAAAATAAACCAAATTACACTTCACACTGAAATAGCCTTCAAAGTATTTACTTCCTTAAAATATATATTAATATTTTACAATTTAGCAATTGCCACTGTTGCTCATTTGCATAACTTGTAACCATAATAGTTCTTCATTATCATCTTAAAAAAAACCAGTAAAGGTCATATTTGTAAAGTATTAGGTCAGGTGTATACTTTTTTTTTGGCATGTCTCTTAATCAAAATGGTTATGCCAGCAAAGACCACACTTTAACTGGTGAAGAAATACAGTCAGTATAGTTTATGTGTGTCTCAGGACTGGCATAAGGAACATAGTAAACCAGCCTCTTGCTGAGGTAAGCTGCATCTCCACTCAGAATGTTAGTCGCTGTGATTACAGAGCCATGTCCTTTGTAGGTGAGGCAATAGATACATGTAGTCAAATCTGTGCTTGCTGTCTACAACATGAGCTTTAATAGTAATATCTCTAATTTGCACTTCTTGAAGTATTTAAAAATTTTATTGTTTCATTTGTTACATTTTAGAGGAAAAAAGTATTTCACAGACTCTTTTCTGTTCATACTTGCCAGTTCATGTTTTTGTGGTACTTAGAAAATGGGGAGAACACAGTCTTTTTCTATCTTGCGAAATAAATAATCTTATAATTTTAAGGTCTAATGGTACCTAGAGTGAGATGTACTTAAATGAGAGCTTGAGTCTCTACAAGAATCATCTTGTAACATCTGGCTTACTTGAAAGATTGACAAGAAAGAAAAATGGCACTGTAAATGCTTCTTGTATGTATTTAGAGGCATTAATACAAAGACAGGAATTCTTCTTGATGTGTGTCCTTCCTACCTGTCTACTTGGCTGCATAAATGTGCAATAAGCTATGTAATATGTCCTTTCTCCCATAAACAACAAACAGGACCTTCAGCTTGAACAGAACCACCAAAATGAGCAAGAAATACTGTCTTTCATTACATGCTGTCTACATTATTTCCACTTGCTTTTATTAAATTCCTTCACCAACTTCTTTGAATAATCTTTGACAAAGGGGATAAGATTTGAGGATTCATCTTCATTTCGTAAGTTTTCTTCAAGGCTTTTTTTGTGTCTTTGGGCAAACTGTGTGGCTCTCTCTTTCCTAGACCTTTAAAAATAATAACTTGTAGTACTTTTCCTAACTTCACTTGATATTGCCTTGGTATACCTTTGAAGTTGTGAGGGACAAATGATCTACAAAGTCAGGATGTTTTAGAAAGACTAATTTTCCTTCTAAGTGTTGACAGATTATCAGTTATACCTCTGCGTTATTTTCAGGTTAAAATGGAGGTGTTCATTCAGACACAATTTGTGGAAGACATTTGTAAGTTTTAAATTCTCTGGTATGTCACAGTCAGTAAAAGTACCAAAAGCAATGTTTAGAATATTTACATAACAATACCAAGACTCAACCTCTATTATGTTTTAGCTATAACTATTCAGAAACATTTATGCTGGCTTTAATACATTATATGGGTCAAACCATCTCTAAAAATTTATGTGGAAGTATGTTTTGTCTAGAACTATTTTATGCCAAACATAACTGAATAATTGAGTTCTGAGTATAATACTGAGTAAGTAAGATTTTGAGTGCAATCCAATGCAGACTAGTTAAGAGAAAAGTGTAGAATTACTGCACAAAACTTTTGGGTCTGATCATGATTTTTACTGATTTAAAGGCTTGCCTATATCCACTGGGAATATCATCAGAAATACCATGCCATGTACCCCAGAAAATGCCATTGCGAACACCTTTGTATTTCTTGTGGTAGTACTTGCCATTGAGGTTGGCAGACAAGCACGCATCAAACCACCAGCCAGAGCTGTAGTATGCCCCACAGTTTCCTGATGGATACCGATCATTGTCCTTGTCTGGAGTTGTGAAGAACTTTTGATCGTGGTTGTAATGCTTGCTGTAGTGAAGGGCATCTCCTGCTGTGCCGCTGTAGCCGTGAACGCTTAGACGGTACTTTAGATATTCGTTGGCCACATAGAAGTGTTCATATTTCGCGTACTCCCTGATACCATTAAAATCTTCAAGTTCAATTCTTAGCTGCATTTCCTGGCTCTTTGTCAGGAGGTGAATTTTGTCATTCCCCAGCCAAAACTCCCTGCTGAGGTTTCCAAAGCCATTTTTGTAGTCATTCCAGGTTCTGTTAAAGTTAGTGCTACCATCCTGACGCCGTTGCAGCACTGTCCAGCCGCCTCCATGTGTTCGCATGTCACAGTAAACTTCAAAGCTATCATTTCTGGGGTCAGGGCTAATCCTGTAGAGTCCGTTACTCCTTCTGCCTGCTGTGTAATGATCAGCACAGTCTCTCTGCATTATTTGTATAACTGGGGGAAGAACAGATAGTGTTAGAATAAACATAATTTCAATTTCAAAATAAGCATGTTTTTACCCAGACTGATGTGGCATACAGAACTTGGATTGGATAGGCTTCTACATAATTACAGCAATTTCAGTTCTAGAGAGAAACAGTTTTCTTCCATCAGGTTTATTCTATAATTCACGCCATCTAGAATCTGCATCAGATAGCTGCCTGAAAAAAACTCATTTTAAAGACTTTTTGTATCAAAACTGCCTAATAGGGGGGCATTTTCATTGTTTCCTTTCCCCTTTCTCCTTATCTCTACCCTTCTCTTTATCCTTTCACTACCTCCTGTAAGTTCAGACCAATTTCTTTAGTTGAGATTTCTAATGCTTTGGGTTTTTTTCACACTTGCTGCTTTTTGTATTTTAAGGATATTCCATCACACCCTGTCTATAATTTAACTTTTCATCTGGCAGTATGTCAGAGAAAAAGCTTTCTCCATATGGGAATGACATTAACCTGGCTGTTGTTCAGTTGACATCACTTGATACAGAACATAACATCATTAAGAATATTTCATGTCTTAATGTTGACTGTACTTTAGGCAACAGGAAAAAAAAGTAATAAAATTGTCTGATTTATTGTAGTAATGCTATTCCTAGAAAGATTAAGCTATAAAAGTGATGGTGCTTTCCTGTTTATGTGGCATTGCTGGCTTTACAGGAAGAAAAAGTTTTATCATCTACCATTAACACAGCTTTTTTTGCACTGATAGATGATGTATTCTATTCAGAAGAAAAATAGCCCCAGGTTTTTCCTGCAGAGTGGAAATCCATTTTTGATCCACAATGTCATGAAGTAATGACATTGTGTTCAACCAAATGGTATTATAATTCCAAGTTCTTAAGTAAGTGATACAGAGAACTCTCAGAATTTCTGAGTTAACAGTCAAAATCATAATGTTCATTCGTATTGCAGATTTCAATTTATGTGCCTGTTCATTTGCAGGCTTAAATTGCATATTTTTCCTAGAAAAAAATGAAACTATTAAACTGCTTCTTGAAAAAGAGGAGTATTCTCTTTCAGGCTGCAACAGAGGCTAAGACTCAGGAGTCCTTTCTTGCCTCTACAAAAAACTGCCTGTACAAAAAACTAGGCATCTATGAAAGCTTCTTGAATCCACAACAGTCTCGTTATTTCACTGAACTGTAAGATGTTTGGTGGAACAAGTTTCAGAGCAGATACTGACAGAGAATATACATTTCAGCTAAAATGCTTTTATAATCCAACTCCTATTTAAATAAAGTTTGCTGTTACTTTCAGTGGAAGCAGGAATAGCTTCTGTATGGGGAAAAGGTGTAGCTGTTATCCTTGCTAGTTTTCATAGTGTACATATTGCTGCTACAAACAATTTTAGCATCAGTTACTGTAAAATATAAGAAATATCCACATGATTATATACTATGATCAGTACTCAACATTTCAGTGTGAGAATTCTCTAAAATTAGTCTGTTATGAAGTACTGTACTTGAATTTGATTCATTCCCATTATCATTCTTTTTGTGAATGTTTTATATCTGAATTAAAGTAACTGATTTATACTGATACCTGATTTAAGCAGATTGTTGATATAGTAAATGCATTACCTTTATTATTATTCATTTGCTGTTTTCACACTTTCAAGAATTTCAGCTGTACATACACTGTACCATCTGCAGATCCTTCAATTTTTAATATGGGTAGACAGAAGAACAGTTTTATTTTAAAACTTGAATGCTAAGCAACAGAGGCTTAAAAACTGTAATGCAGCCTGATTTTTCTTTGCTTTATCTCTAGAGAACCCTATCTTCGTATGTATGATCTAAGTGGTAGAATACACAGACCATCTAGTGACTATTTCTTGATTTGAAAGATTCTTACATGTGATATAAAAACTTTATGACTTCAAAAAGACCTTTAATCTTCTCTTAATGAGTCAACATTAGAAAGAAATTATTAGTTCTATTTCCTAGTTTTAATTAGGACAATTAAAAAGTAATAGAAAAAAGTGTCAGTGATAACACCTGTTTTCTATTTTATATTGTTTAGATATTAGATTCATGTTAAGGGTTTAGTATTAAAATGATAGTACATACATTACCCTAGAGAAGTAGTTAAGCTTTTTTATCTAAGCCTTTCAGATATTCACTGTGATGGTAGAAATATTCTTTTATTATCAATCTGTTTAAAAGTTTACTAGATTCTCTTGATGTTTAATAATGACTTGCAGACAAGTTTCAGAATAATTGCAGTTTCACATTGAAAAAAACCCATAAAGGCACACCTAGAGAAAATTTACCTTGTCATCCAAGGAGAAAACATACATAGTTCACATATTTAATATCCTTAATGAAGGGTAGTAGGGTGTAAAATAGTAAGTTAATTTTTCATGTTTACTAATTGAATTGGGGAAAAAAAAAGGGGGGGGGTAATTTGAAAATTCATGTTTTAAATCCCATAGTAAAGTCCAATTCTAGGAGGAACTGAACACCTGCAGTTCTCAGTAACCCTCTAGTGGCAGCTGAAATACTTTACAGCAGTATAAATAAACACTACAGAGCAAATACTTTACTTGTGAAGTTAATAGCACAGCTATTTAGTTAAAATATATTTTAAATTGTTTGGCTAATATTTATAAAATGCACAGAAAACTTATACAGGCAGTAAGGATTAACAGGTTACATACCGGGTCTTGGTTGCATTGCTGGACATTTAGAAGAACATTTGTTATCAAGGCTGTTCACAACAAATGTCAAATTAGCAACTTTGCTGTCAACATAATGTTCTACATTGTTCATATTTATGAGGCTCATCTTCTCTAAACGACCCTGCAGTGTCTGAATCTGGCTCTTTGCATTTTTCAAGCTGGTTGCCATTCTGTTAACTTTGCTTTGCAGGTCCTTTACTCTGTTATCTTGGATTGTGCTCGTTTCTGCTGGAGTTTCTGCATTAGGTAGCTGGAATTCATTACTACTGTCTCTCTCTTGGTTGTCATCTGCCTGCAGCTGGCAGCATTTCTTCAGCTTGTTTACTGCTTCTTTGAGGGTCTGTACTTCTTTGAGAGTCTTCTCAAGCAGTCTGAATTCTTTGGGTAACTGGATGGTCATCGGAGGCAGATTTATCTGATAAGGACAATCCTCTCCTCCATCACATTTCCGATTAGTTTTGAGCTTTATAGGACAAGTCTCAGTAAGTTTTCCTTCTTTAGCATCCTCTTCATCTTCTAAAATAACTGCAAAGACATTTGTTAAAGTGAGGAGAGCTGTCTTCAGCAAGACTAAGTAAACAAGCAGCTTCATCTTCACAGAGAAACTAGCAGTATGAGGAAGTGTGCACAAGTGGAACGACTTTATAAGGGCAGCTTGAAGCCTGTGAGTTATCAGACTGCCTACACTGTTCTCAGAAATGGGTGGGAGTGCTTGCATCACGTGTGATTAATAACAGAGCAAAGTAGGTAGTGCTTGCAAGAGTAGCATGTTTCAGTGAGTATTCCTGACTCAGAACTAGTGTATGTAAGCAAAATTATGAAATGCATGTGTGCTGATCACTTATGCAATTTAATTCCATTCCTTGTTGCACATGGATTTTCTTTTTTGGGGGAAAAAAAAAAATCAGTCCTCTAACATCTATTTCTTAAGATCTGAATGTTCTAAAACTGCTTTTCAAAACCAGACTGCAGTTTTACCACAGCAGGTGGAAAAGGGGAAAAACAGCCCCTTCCCAAGTATGAGGTTTATGCCAGTAATAGCTTTGCTGTCACCCAGTCCCCTTATTCCTAAAACTGTATAGGTTCATGAACAGATGTATTCATGAAAATGATTTAAATCTCAAAGCATGTTGAAATGCACATACAGTTTTAGTTCCAAACATTTTTCAGGATAGTTTTCACAAACTAAGGAGGATGAACAGCAGTTTCTTCCTCCTATTTTGCTTAGCACTGCTTAGAATAGTTACCTGGAATATTCATGTATGACACATCACAGTTAAAATTCACTGTTACCTGATTCTGAGAAATTCTCACCTTTCTAAGTAAAGGTAAGGGAACTTACCCTCCCCTGCTTTGATGCCTGGGATCCTAGTTGTTGGATTGATTGTCCAGAAACCCAAAGCAAATCCTGGTCTTCTGAATAATGTCCTGAATTCTAAATCCAAAGCAAGGCAGAGAGCCAGGGAAGAAGCTCCCATGGGCCCATCAGTTTGGGGCATTCTTTTCTGTCTTCCTGATTTTCAGTTCCTGCTTTTCTTTTTTTTGTGCCTTGTATCAGCTTTAAGAGTTAATCATGTACTTCAGAGGACTAAATGACACCAAATGGAATACTTCAGCTCTAGGTGACATTTGCCAGGTACTTCCTCATTTTTATTCTACAGCCACCTTTGCCATTCTCACGTGGTGCCTATGCAATTTTAATAATCTGTGTCTTTTCCTTGTGCCTCAAAGGAAGGCTACACGGGCACATACATATTCGTGCATTCATAGCTCACTCGAGCCAAATAAACTGCATGAGTAAAGGGTTTTTACACCAGTTCTTGTTTAATTAGTCCAATCTGAACAATTTATGTCCCTAAACCCTATTTGAAATTACTCATAATACAGATTAAACATTAAACAAACATTAGTCACACACATACTCCATACGTTCATGATCTCTGGAATGTTACTAGCTTTTATAGAGACCACAAGCTTATATTGATAGTACAGGAGGGAGGCTTGATAAAAAACCCTACTTGTCTAACCTGCTGCAACAGTTCCTTCAGATTCCTGCATAGCACAACGGTCTGGGCACTTTCTTGAGAAAGGGGGTTTGAATCTACCTTTCCCATGTTCTAAATGAACATCCCAGAACCTGACATGGCATTTCTAGTTATGTGGCAAAACTGTGTATCTCTCCCTTTCAGATCATGATAGTTCCTCAGCAGTGAGGTGAAGGATCCACCCCAGACTGCAACTTGGGTGTAAAATATTGACATCACTTTGGTTTTGTTAAAAATGCATCAAAGCTGAAATGTTTGTAAAGGTGAAATGTATGATTTAAATTTGTGACTAAAATTTAGAAATTTTTCATTTGATTGATAGGATCTTAAATTTTTTATCAGTCTAAAATCAGGTGTTTACAGAGCCTTGTTCTCCTGTTTGGCTGCTACTGTCAAATTGAGGAAAGCTATACCAGCCTATTTTGAGGGCCTTTAGAAATATAATCGAATTCCTAAATCCTAGTTATATGGGAACCATATTGCCCCCACACTGCTGTTTGTTCAATTTACAATGAACTCAGCTGTGGGACTTTGGACTGGAAAAACTATTCTGTATCTGTAAAATTAATAATAATTATCCTTGGTAGACCACATCTTATGAATTGCCTTGAAATGTTTAAATGCTTATCAAATATTGTTATAATTTATGACTGTTGTGCTGCATCGAAAGCCTAAAATATCATTAGAACTTAGTAACTTAAAGAAGGGTGCAGAAATTTCTAGTAATGCTGAATGTTAAGAAAAGAAAGTTCAGATAGTAATGTGAGGTATCTGAGTTTTTTAATCATCTTTGTCCTGAGACATTAATTCCTTGATCCCTTAAATACCTTCATTTTGGGATACTTACTTCCTCCTTTGGGTGAGATTTCTGTAACTTGAGATGCTCTGCTACCCTTCTGATTTTGTTACTAGTCTGATCAGCAGTCTGTTTGGAGCCTGAAAGACCCATTTCTACATCAGATATCTGCACGCTTCTCCTACCTGGAGCAGTCTTCTAACTGAGGACTCGTCTTTCTTCTTGTTGTGTCAGGCAATGTCCATTCCCAACAATTTTTCAGGTCTCTCTTCTTCCTTCCAGAACTCAAAGTAATATGCCCCAGACTATTTTGTGTTTTGCACCTCTTATCTTCCTCGGGATAAATGAAGCAAACTTTGAAAACTGAGTTTTTAACGAATCTTTGCCCTTAGAAGGGGCACTGAGCAATCTTAAACTGTAAGATGCTTATGCGGCTTATGGCAGAAATACTGGACCAGATAAAATTGAGAACTGCAGTTTGTTTATAAACAAAGTTTCTTCCCAGATGGGGCTTTTCTAGATCCCTAGAGTGTTCTGTTTAATACTTAAAACTTCAAAGTAGTTAAGCAATCACAAAACCCAAAAGCAAAGCCAGTCTTTTTCAACTGTGAAAGGATCTAGCTGAATAACAGCCAATGACCACAAGGGAGAATTTTCTACCAAGGTCTTTTGTTTGGTTAAAGGTCATTTTCTCATAGCTTTTCATCTCTTTTAGTCTTCTTTTTAGGAATCTACTTTTCCTCCTGTGGACTGAAGAGATATCTTACTCTTACAGACATATCTTCCTAAAATAAGAAGATAACTGAGAGCTTGTGATATTCTTAAATTCTGCTGAAGATTTTATATCTGTTCCCAGAACTACCCAGTGGTTGCAAGGTTAAAGAAGTAATATATTTTGGTTTAATAGACTTGTCTCAGGACTGTTTATTCAAAGTTTATCAAAAGCAGCGTGAACCATTCCCATGACGTTTTAGAGCAAGGTTTCTTTTCTGGCAGATAATGGGAAGTAGGTCAAATAGAAAACAAGAAAGTTAAGACCATAGGCAGATGTTAATTTAACTAGTGACTACGGCAATTTAAAACACAAAAGTTTGCCATTTTGGATTTCTGTGTGTGCTGGGAGTTACCATCTCCTGCAGAAGAGTTGCTGCAAAACACTCAGGTTTGTGCAGGCTGTTTGAGTGATTGGTATGAACAAACCTAAAGCACATCTCGGCTCATTCATATAAACCATTTTGGTGGCAAAGGTGGAATGTGTTAAGATTCAACTGCTGCAGTAATATTCTTGATGTTTTCTATAGACTTCAGTGATTCTGTGATCCGTTTTGGCTGAGAAAAGAGGATGAAAAGCAATTAGATTCACTTTCAGCTTTTCCCACAATGTGGAATACATACCAGAAGTGCATACTAGAAACAAATTTTGATTTAGGATTTTTTTTTGGTTAATTCAATTCTTTTTTAATTTAGTAGTCATTTTCCAGGCAAACAGTATTTTTGTTGTCCACTGGACTACCTGTTCAACTTCCTCAAGTGTCTTATGAGAACACATCGGAGCATGAAAAGGAAGGCAGTCCTATTCCATTTAATTTAAATTGTTAATATTTTGAGATACAGATTACATTGAGCTTGTCACCACACGGATTTCTTATCTGTTTAAAGTGGTCTTTGCTTTATAAATTCTGGTGACAGGCAGAAAGACAACACTTACATAGAGCATATAAGTAGTAGATATTTATATAAGCAATTGTAAATGTAATACATTTTAAAAAATTAATGTGATCAAAGAATATCACTGCTTCTGTCAAGGAGTCGGGACCATATTTTAGAGATCCATGAAACAGTTTCTATTCATTCTGTTTCTCCCATGGCATCTGAAGATCTGTCTGCCCAAAATCTAGAATTTACTGCTGAACACTTCATTTTTCTATAGCCACAGATGATGCTGTAGTTGGCCAATTATATGGAATACATAAACTTTAAGAACGATGATATACCAAATACGGAAGCCTCTCCCTGCTCTGTCTTTTTGGAAAAATTTCTTTTTGATTCCTTCAAACCTGCTCCAGTAAAACCAGCCAGTGTAAGACTGTACTGGATACTCAGTATCCTCTCGAGATTCATGGCCAAGCAGGTGATAGCAGGAAAGCCATCTCCTTTCCTGAAACACCTACCTTATCAGTCTCTTATCCCCCCTTTTATTGAGCCACAGTTGGCCACCAGATGCAATATTTTCTCACTATCATCTTGATGGTGGCTGATTTTGATATTGGCCATGTAGGGATTACTGTTTCCCATGATCTAGAGGACAAAACTACTGTTATGACCTATGCCTTGGGAAAATATTTGTTAGTTTTAGAAGGCTTTTCAGCAGTTTATTTTTCATTAAAGGATGCCTGTCTGATCCATCTGTAATTAAAAAAGTAAAATTGTAGAAATTCTGTGTAAGGCAATACAGTGCTTTATCTACCGTAAGTGGGTATAATGTTTTTCATGTGTGCCTTTACCCCACTTTCAGTTTTGTCTTGTTTATGTATCATCATCTGCACATAGCTTTTTTTTGTGCTAAATGCTCTGTAGTGACTGTGAGCCTTTCAATGGTATATCGATATAAAAGACTCTGTATAAAAAAAAAAGTGAGTAGATATTAATAATTTCTCAGACTCATTTTTTTAGCATTTGACTTCTGTCTTCTGAGTTACTGGCTTGTTGTATGTGGAACCAATGCAGTCAAGTCACTTTCCTTCAGACAGCAGAGTTCAAGGAACCGTAAACCTTATGTCTTCATTTTGTGAAATAATGACATGCAATTTTTAAAAAGCGCACGCGATCTTCTTATTCATGACATGCTTTGCTTGGAATAGGAAAGAAGTCAAAATAATTTGTGAAGCACTTTATGAAATACAAAAAATAATTTTGTTAAATTTAAAAAATTATTTTAGCTTCCAAGTAGAAATGGCCTACAAATAGTCAAAAATAGCACTTTTATGGGAAAACAGATTTACATATAAATGTGTTTTTATACAAATATATTGTTACTTTGTTATAATTTTGCTCATCACAAACATCAGGAGGGAAATGCCTGACTGCATTTGTGCAACCAATAACCTCATGGCTTCAGGTATCATTGTTTATCACCTAAATTAAATGTTGACAAAACTTAGTGACAAATATTTTTCTACTTGAATGGCTAATAAATATGCTTTTCCTGGGGACTTCCCGTGCTTATCCTAAAAAATATACTGCCTGTCACTATATGTATAGTTACAGATGAGAGGAATCCCACTATATTTTTTAACTCTAATGACAGCATTAGTTTAAAAATCGTATTGCAGTTTTCTTTACCTTCTACCATTGTAACCTTTCTCCAGAATAATGACTTAAGGCATATTGTTCCCTAAATATCTGGAGTATAGCTATTCCTGTCTGTACTTTAAATGTTTCCCAATCTACAAAATGGAATGCAGAATGTCATTGAAATACTGATAGCTACAATTTATGGTGTAACTAAATATTTACAGTCTTAAATTAGTGATTTTTATCTTCTCTTAAAATACTTAGAAATATGTGCTGAAACCTGGAATATTGTTGAGTAGAGAAACTCTAGATAGTTTTAGAAGTGTTAGTCTTCTATAACTGTATAAATATTTGAGACATTGAAAAATGAGTGATGTAGATGACTGAATAAAAAGTGTAATGATGATAATTAGTGGGCATATCTAAATTGTGATGTAACACTTTACATTAAAAAGAGTTCAGGTAATCTAAATATCTGCTATCTTTGGCTTCCTCTATTGTCAAAGGCAAGTAAGAGCCTCATTGAGTATATTTCTTGTTTCTTATAAATGCTGGAAAGCACTCTGAAATAATTTAATGAGTTAAATTTTATTATTAAAAATAATCAGAATCTTAAATACACTGGTTTAATTATTATTCTGTATTCTGGCATCTCTTTTTGCCTTTCTTATGCTTCCTGAAGTCTAAAGGCAATACATTTCAGTCTTCAGCTGCATGGTTTGGAAAAAATATGCAAGTGAGTCAAAGTAAGGTAGTCAATATTTAGATTCAGTATACTTCAGGACAAGTCATTATCTTCTTTGGGGTAAAAAGTAGAGAGAGCTGTTGGTACATCAGCAGAATACAGAGACTATCTTATAACAGGTGCAATATTTATTGAGCCACTGCATGCTTACTCAGTCACTGCATTTTAAAACTTTGACAGGACAGGGCCCTGAGGTAACCTGGTCTCATTTTGAAGCTATCCCTGACTTGGAGCCAGAGGTTGGAATGAATGGCATCCAGAGGTCCCTTCCAGCCTTACTTTTTTTGACTCAGCTACTCTCCTGTATTACATGGAGCTTATTTTATTCTTTACTTTATGCTCTAATAAAAGTTATGTAAACAAAGTATTCTGGAAAATGAAGTGCATACTTCAAGCCCTGTAGCAAAAGTGGTGAGGATGGTAAAAACTGTCCTATGTGTTGTTCAGGTGAATCTGATTAAATTGTCACAGAAGTCATTATGACCATTAAATTCTCTGGCATTGGTACTTCTAGTTTTTAGAGCAGTTTTCTTGTGGGTTATTTTGTTTTGTTTTGTTTTTTCTAAAATAAATGTATTGCCAGAAGTTACAAATGCTACCCCTATAGACATTTAATTCTTGTTCCTACATTTTTGGATGCCCCATCTTGAAGTAGTCAGGACATGATCTTCAGAAGTAATGAGAAATGATAGAGATTCTTAAAAATTGAGAACAATATAAACTATTATATTTGGCCATTTAGAAGCCAAGTTAGTATGCAGCATTTTTCTTCATTTTATTGTTAGCATACCACTGTCAGTTTAAGTTGATGGCAATGGGGATGCTAAGGACCTAGAGCAGATGCTCCTTGTTTTCCATTTCTGTGTAGACAATTCTGTGCTGTTCTGGCACAAGTGCAAACTCAGTTTTAAACTTGCTCTGAGAAATGGGCTGAACTTGAGGAAGCTTCAGTTCAACTAGTGCACTATCATGAGTCCAAGCTTTTGTCTAGATAATTTGGAGATAGCAGGTGCAAGCACGTCAAACACCAGCAGATACCCCTAGCTCACCTCTTCTAAAGGGTTAAATAGATTCTGTGGAGACTGATAGCCAGCAATATGGATAGAAAGAAATGCAAGAGTCATAGCATGGGTTCAGCATGCTTGTACACGTTGTCCCCCTAAAATGTAGAAATAACCCCTGAAAGTCAGTGGGAGACGTTGTTGCCTTCTCCGCAGACTAAGGAACACCCGAGCTGAGTGGCAGGCATCCCAACAGTGTGGAGTCAATGAGGATTTTGACAAAGGATACAGAGCTTTCTGTTCAAAGAGGAGCACTTATCCTTTTTCTTCCCTGAATGTTTAAACATTTAAATATTACCCCAAAGAGGTAAGAAAAGCTCTTCAAATAAACAACACAGAGGGGAAATTCCAAACCTCACATAGCAGACTGGCCAGAAGAGCCATTTGCCAAGCAGCTAATACTGTACTGAAATCCCGGGTGTATACAGAATATAAAATATATTAACCCCCTGATATTTTTCTGTTGTCTCCTATTATGCGGTAAAAGAGTTTTTTGTTGAGACCTTTCAGATGTTTGAAATAAAATTAATGCAAATTATTGGATTCTATGCATTAAAATCAAGTGTAGTAACGTCTTGTTATACTTACAAAACCTACAGCTTAGAGTGAAGAGGTGGAAAGTGTTATTATTCCATTCAAGCTTAGAATACATTTTAGTTATTTTGCAGTATCTGCAAACATAATTAGAAACATGTGTTAGCTTCATCATTTCTCTGAAATGAAGAGATTCTAGGGACTGTTGAAATTCTTTCCTAGGAAGCCTTCAAGTGTTTCACTTTCATAATGAGTGATGGTAATCAGTAATTTCTTGGTGGTGGCTATATTTATCTTCTGTACTTTTCTTGATACTTTTTATCAAGAGTGTGAGAAGTTCGACCAACATTCAGATTGCATCATCTTTTTAAGTTTGAAATTTGGCTCAGTTTTATTCACTTCTGGAGAGTCCCAAAAGATGCTTAAAAAAGCATTGTACTTCAAAATGGGAAATGTCAGAGTTCTTAGAGTTCTTATTTAAATCACATTTGTGTTACAGAAAACTTGGTTTGAAATTCCAGATGAGTTCCTTGGTGTATTGCTTTGAGCTGACTGTCAGAAAGGATAGAGTATAATCTGTTAACATGGAGAATGTAAAAGCCTACTGCACTTCATGCAGGAGTGAGGAGGTGTTGATGTAGTTAGGGCCAGGTATCACTGGTTTTGCCCACATGGAAAAATACTTTGTCAGGTGGGTTGTCTCCCTTTTGTGGTTTAAATTACTATTCATATTCTGACATCTTCTCTTTCTTATCAACATCTCATCTATATCCATTCTTCTAGCCTTGGAGAAAATACCGTGGTCCTACATCCAGGGGCTAGTGGACTTACAGCTAAGATGTAAGGATATACAAGAGCTCCCTCAGATTGTGTGTAACCTCAGACTGTGCTCACTTCTTGGAATTTTCTTCAAGAGATTTTGAAGAGAGCTTTGATGGGGAGCTGTTGGTAGCAAATGAATATGAACTTATTACTGGTATGAGTATAGAGACAAGTTATGCAAGGGTACAGAACAGCTATTTGAGCATAAGTATTTTCTGTTTTTCTCACATATTCCTATATTTAAAAGGTTCCAGCCCAGAGCCAGAAAATCTGCCTTTTCCGGCTAGAAAAATATGATAGATATGCCCTTCCCTCTGCCCTTTTCAGAAAAATCTTCCTCCACAGTCTTTATAGGATAGAATTATCCCGTACTTTGTTTCATGGGACTTTTTACTGATGGAAGGAAACAAATTTGCTTTGGAATTTGGGTTTGGGTTTGGTTGTGTTATGTTTTGTTTTTCTGGTAGAAAAGCCAAGCTTCAAATAGCAAGGTAGCATGAAAAAATGTAAGAAAGTTAGAAAATGACACTCATATTAATCAGTTAAAGGTGAGTGTAAAGTAAAAGAAATGGGTAACTTAAGAAACGTAACAGAAATTTAAAATTAAAAGGGAAAGATACAAATAAATCCAGTAATAAGATACATACTTCTATCCTTTTTATGTAATTACATTTATGGGAGTATGGGGAAAAGGAAGGAAGAAAGTCACCAAGCAACCATCCATTAGCAGCCAAATCTTCATCCAACTTTTCATTAATTCTGTGTTTAGATAAGGAAAATCTATTTTAGTTTATCCAGATGATCTATCGATTTCAACTGTGTTTAAAAATGTATGGGGTCCCAGTTCATTATATAACGAGAAAGAAAAACTGAGAAAACCAAAATACAGCTAAGTATAGCTGACATGGAAAGGGACTAAAAGACTCGACAGTTTAAGAATATTTACCCAACTATATTCCAAACTCTGGATTTGAGATCACCAGTATAACAAAATTATCTCAGTTCTCTCCAGGGAATTATGGTTAACACAGGACTGAAAAAAAGAGACAACCTTAGTTGCCATTCACAAGCTCTTCTTTTTTCCTTACTACGCTACCTTCTCACTTGTCCTTTTCAGTGTAGCAACACAATTAGTTGAATTAAGGAGAACTACCATTTTACTTGCCCCAGCAACGTGAGAGCTTCCAAGCAATAAAATGAACTATGAGTGTGTCTTGGGAGGAAGGCAGAGGAGTGAAATGTGACTTCTTTTTAAACTTGGGATATTAGTTTTGGACACAGCTTTTTTTATAGAAACGTGGCTAATAAAGATCCAAC
This sequence comes from Athene cunicularia, assembly GCF_003259725.1. Taxonomy (NCBI): domain Eukaryota; kingdom Metazoa; phylum Chordata; class Aves; order Strigiformes; family Strigidae; genus Athene; species Athene cunicularia. The sequence continues at coordinate 69,786,766 of NW_020799092.1, forward strand.
AGACCTGGAGAAAAGGATTATGAACCTTCATTTAGAAATATTATGTTTGAGTGTGTGTATGTATGTGTATATATATAAATACTATTGGCTATTTTATCATTACTTGGTTTATTTGTGTGTTCTTTAATTATTATTTTTTTTATTTTGAACTTTTTTTAAACTAACTTGCAAGCTTACTTCCTTATGTTGAAATCTAGAAGCTCTAATACTAATTATAGTCACTGCTGCCAAAGTATAGTGTTATTTGAATTAACCCAGAGCTTATTCAAATATGAATTGTTTAAACTCAAGCATTTTTACAAATAATAAAAAATGCAGAAATATTTTCGATTTTTTACATTTCGATTATGCTATTATTAGGATTTAATCAAATTATTCAGTGTAGTCTTGTGTTACACGTGCAAAATGGGCCATTTTGAGAATCTTTTTTTCACAGTAATCTTTGCAAGACTTTTAGCACCAGATTTCACAGAAACCTGGGGACTTTAATACTGACAATACAAGACATTAATGCTCTCTGGAAAGCATTTATTTTCTGAAAGTGTGAGGTGTTAGGTACCTTGTACAAGATATCTCCTTTCATACAGCCTTCTGTCATGCATATTTATAATTTGCCTGCAAAATCAAATTTATTCTGGATGAGGAGAAAAGCATCGGCAAAGCAAGTATTCACTTAATCTGTTTCAAGTAGATTTTTTTATAATAACGTGCTGCATTTTAAAATGTAGTTGTGCTAAATACTGTATATGTCTTTTATAATGGTTATTATGAACTTAGTACAAAATTTAGTAACTGGTGGATAGATATAATAGGCATGAACATTTTTACAAAATTAAGATAATCCGATTATTTTCCCTTAGATTGCAGTTTTCCAAATGCTATTTTGCTGTCTAAAAGGAAACCTAGTAGCTAATATTATTCTCCACTGTAAGGTGTGAGTCCTTGTAAATAAAGATATATAAAAGATTTGTGAGGAGATGATATGGAATGGAATGTCAGAGGCAGAAGCATATCTACTCAGATAGGGGATAGGCAAGGTCTGTCATTACAAACTGAGAAGGCCAGATGTTCTTGTTTCCATACAATGTAATAAAGTGTAATATATTCTGAGGAGAAACTATACAGGAAATATTGTTATAATAGTTACCGTAATTTGCCACTGAGCTGGAGGATGTCCGTAGCTACAAGAGGCAGTTTGCTTCTGGACTGTGAATAGCCTTTTCAGAAGATGGAAGGACAATGAATTTCTTGACTCTACTTCCATTCTAGGTATTTCCAGATGACTTTGGTTCCTAGTCATCCCAGCTGGAAAACTGTTCACTTCTCAGCTCACCCGATGGCAAACAAGACTGACTCTATCCTTTATACTGTCCACTGAGTACTGGCTCTAAAAGAATGTGACCCCTACCCACTTTCAGTATCTTTTGCAAAAAGCTGTTACTCATTTTCTGCTGACTGTGCACACAGTTCTAGGTCCAGACAGTTACCTATTGTCATTCCAGTCCTATCTCTCATTTTTGTTAGTAGTTAGGGACTGGAAATTTGCTATTCAACAGTATGCTAGAAGTGTGTAAGGAAAACAATCGCTAGCTTTATTGTAGGCATTCAGTGAATTTCTGGGAGCATCCGTTGATTCAGCTAACATAGCTTCTGAGGTTCATTTCTTTTATGTATCACCCACTATCATATATGTGGGAGAGTCAGCCTTGAAAGGGGCATCATCTCTTCTCTGGTTTTACCACTACAAATAATACAATTTTTATACAGTAGGCTCATGCTTTTTCTCCCTTCTTCCACAACTATTTCTTCTCCTCAAGGAATTGCCTCTTTCCCTTCTGCTTTCCTGAGAATCTTGGGGAAAACAGTGTGCTGGACTATAATAAAAAATCCTGGGATCAGGTTAGCCCAGTCCTAACTCTGATAGCTTTCCAGATAAAGTTGTGGTAGTGGGAACTATCTGGTGATGATGCTTTTCACAAAAGTCTGACTCCCATCCTTTGACATGCTGGTGTGCTATCCATACAGTCTGTCTTGTGTAGTCCTCAAAGCTACGTGTCTTCACATTGTATAGAACTAGCCTTATTGGAATAGAGCTCTTCGCTCTGAACTGAACTGAGAAATTAAAAAAAAAGGTGTAAAAAGCTTATGGATATGAAGGAGAAGACACAGCCTCAAGGACAAGTAAGTTTATTTTGGCAAAATCATTGTCAAACATGGCATAAGTCTGCAGTGAGAAGCTAAGTGGTAAGAAAAACTGGAATTCGTAGGTATAGATCAGAGGAGTATGGAGAAAAGGACATTAGTGAGGTACCACTCAAATAAAATAACTATACCTACATATGAGCCTAGGAAATAAATGGGTTGATATAGAGAAATATTTTCTTTCTCACAGAAGTGCTAGTTAGTATTGTAACCTTAAATGAACAATATCTTTGGATCATAGAGGATGCCAAAATAAATATTTGAGAGCTGCTTATCTTTAATCTCATGAAAACAAATGAAAGACATCTACTTTCCTTTTCTCAGGGTCTCAGATGGCAAAGATTGTCTTTGCTACCATGACATATTTTGCAGTGGATCTTAAAAAAACCACATAAATCAAGCAGTTATCAACAAAATATATACTTCCTTTGGCATATTAACTTGGGTTCTGCTTCTTGACCATAGGACTGGTTCTGGATATTCAAGAATGGGGCATCTATAGAAGAGCCCACAAATGAATCTCTTAAATGGCCCTTAATTCAGCTTAGAAAAAGGTCTTTCCCTGGAAGCCTTGTCAAATATAAGGGTTGAAGTATGACTTCTGGGATTTTCCTGGTGCTGTAGTAACTTGGTTTCTCATTTCAGGAGATCTGCACAACCGTGTTTCTGTACAGGTTCCCATAGAAGTTACAGATTTGACTTGCAGCCTCAAAACACTAGCTATGGACTTTTACAGAGTTAGATCACCTTACATTTTTTACCTGGATTTAACTTGGTTCTCCTTACCTGTAACCAGAGGAGGGAAAAAAAATTTTTCTGAGGAAATATCCCAGAAGATACTATCGTGTTGCTGCTGTGATATTTCCCAGTGGCAAAATTGGGCTCCTAGTCCTATTTCCTATTTATATTAAAAAGAGCTGGCTCATTGGCCCAAGTTTCTGTCCTCAAGGCACCTGAGGAATCACCTAAGAGATGGATATGCTGCATCACACACGTATGGGTTTTGTAGTACTAAGTATGTGGAGTGGTTTGATCTTTGGTGTTTGCTGAAGGCCTACACAGGCATGTAAGGCAATGCATTCCGTGTCCTGGGGACGATCCAGCTCCTCTTTCTGATAGCCATATTGCCTGTGGAGACACTTCAAGCCTCAGTTTCACCTGTGCAGGCCAGCTGGTATATACCAAAACTCAACCGGTTAAGCAATGAGGTAAACAGATGACTTTTAGCTTGAGTTCGAAGTCAAGAGAGAATTACCATGAAATATTAATACAGATAAAAAAATCAGTCAAGAAAAGGTGCTGTGGGTAGCACTGTAGTTGTGACAGACATACTCTTTATATTCTTACATTTATGCTTTAAATTATTATGTAAATAAGCATTTTTTTCATCTGTGTATTTTATTTGGTTGTATATTCGATTTGGTGTGTTAAAAGACTGGTATGAACTAAAAGGCTGCAGCAGAATGAAAATATTAGTGCTTAGGAGATTTCATAACTGTCTGTTTCCCTTCCATAGCTATTTTCTACTGGAAAAATCACAGGCACCAGAGTAGCTGAGCTGAAGAGAAAGTACACTCTGCTGCATAAGACTGTCATAAGGTATAATCTTTTTTTAGACTTTCTTTAAGTAGCCAAAGCATTACATATTTAAAGTAATTTTTCACTCATGCTGGGGTCTAGTTATCATTTAAGGCTTTCTTATATTGATTGTTCATAAAGAGGAAGCAAGAACACAAGACTGAAAACCAGTATTATTTAATAGGAACTTTCAAGGTAATTTGGGATATTTAAATACTTGTTTGAAGAACATCTTTGTTTTTTTAATATAAACATAATAATAATGGCAATGGAGGGAAGCACAAACTGCAACAGACAATATGCAAGTTTAAAATAAATACGTATTTGAAGACTGTGTAGCCAGAATTGTAACATATGAAAAGACTATGACCTGCGGAGCTAACATCGCAGAGAGAAACTGAAGAGGCTAAAGGCTCGTTTCTAAGAAGGAAAATCTAAATAGGTGTCAAATTTATCTGTTGAAAATATTGACAGTCACATTAGACAGGAGTGCTAATAAATATAGGTTAGAACCTTAAGCTTCAAAGTATAAATAAAACTTGGAAGTTAGGTTTAGTAGTTGTGAGTCTACCCTGCTCCAGTACTTGCTGGAGGAAAGAGAAGAGATCATGCTCATAACCTGATGCCAGGCTTGAGTAGGGCGTGTGTGTGTGTAAGAGGGAGGGACAAAGTGGGATGCAATACTACAGTTGTAGTAGGTGAACAGTGTGTCACAGAACAGAGCAGTGCTATCACAAGTACCATTGCTTACTACTAATGAAAACATTAGGATTTGCGACTAATAATTTTTATATTACTTATGGTATACCCATAATTATCAGTAAAATCAGTGTCATGATACTTCTGTTGTATTTCTGTAATATCCACCATATTAACAGTATATTAGCCCAATTTCCCTGAGAGTCCATATCAAAACCTTTATGGCAATTCTGTTCATAAGAGAACCATAGCTATTCTGTCACTGAAGCTAAAGCCTAATTTAAGGAGTCTAAAACTAATTCAAGTTGTACCTGCTGAGTTGAGTTATGCTGGGATTTGGTGTGCCACCTGGCAATCTGAATAGCTACAATTGTTAAGCAATTCAAAAAGAGGTTCCCAAAATCCTGAAAACAATTTTTCTTAAGGTTAGCTGAGTCTTCTAGTTTCATCTTAATAAAACGGGGAGTTAGAATATGACTCTGACTCTGTAAAAAGTCAAAGAATCATAGAATGGATTGGAGTTGGAAGGGACCTTAAAGATTGTCTAGTTCAAACCCCCCTGCCATGGACCAGGTTGCTCAAATCTGCCAGGGAGGGGGCAGCCACAGTTTTTCTGGGCAACCTGTGCCAGTGTCTCACCACCCTCACAGTGAAGAATTTCTTCCTGATATCTAATCTAAATCTTCCCTCTTTTAGTTTAAAACCATCCCCCCTCACCCTATCCCTACACTCCCTGATAGAGTCCCTCCCCATCTTTCCTGTAGCCTCTTTTAAGTACTGGAAGGCCACTCTAAGGTCTCCCCAGAGCCTTCTCTTCTCCAGGCTGAACAACCCCAACTCTCTCAGCCTGTCCTCACAGGGGAGGTGCTCCAGCCCCCTGAGCATCTTCATGTCCCTCCTCCAGACCCACTCAAGCAGGTCCATGTCCTTCTTATACTGGAGACACCAGAGCTGGACACAGCACTGCAGGTGGGGTCTCATGAGAGTGAAGTAGAGGGGCAGAATCACCTCCCTCGACCTGCTGGCCACACTCCTCTTGACGCAGCTCAGGATACAGTTGGTTTTCTGGGCTGCAAGTGCACATTTGCTGGCTCATAGTGAGTTTTCCATCCATTACTACTCGTCCTTCTCCACAGGGCTGCTCTTAATCCACTCATTTCCCCGCCTGTATCTGTGCTTGGGATTGCCCTGACCCATGTGCAGGACCTTGCACTTGGCCTTGTTGAACTCCATGAGGTTTGCACAAGCCCACCTCTCCAGCCTGTCCAGGTCCCTCTGGATGGCACATCCCTTCCCTCCAGACTGCACTTGGTGTTGTTGGCAAACTTGCTGAGGGTGCCCTCGATCCCACTGTCCATGTCACCAACAAAGTTGTTAAACAGCTCTGGTCCCAATACCGACCTCTGAGGAATGTCACTTGTCACTGCTCTCCACCTGGACATCAAGCCATTGGCCATGACTCTTTGAGTGTGACCATCAAGCCAGTTCCTTATCCACCAAGTGGTTCATCCATCAAATCCATGTCTCTCCAATTTAGAGACCAGAGTGTCATACAGAAGAGTGTCAAATGCTTTGCACAAGTCCAGGTAGATGACATCAGTTGCTCTTTCTTTATACACCAGTGCTGTAACCCCGTTGTAGAAGGCCACCAAATGTGTCAGGCACGATTTTCCCTCAGTGAAGCCATGTTGGCTGTCACCAATCACCTCTTTATTTTCCATGTGCTCTAGCATATCTTCCAGGAGGATCCGCTCCATGATCTTGCCGGGCACAGAGGTGAGACTGACTGGCCTGTAGTTCCCAGGGTCCTCTTTATTTCCCTTTTTTTAAATGGGGGTTATATGACCCCTTTTCCAGTCAGAAGAAACTTCTCCAGACTAGCACAACTTCTCAAATATGATAGATAGCAACTTCCATCTGCCAGTTCCCTCAGGACCCGTGGATGTATCTCATCAGTTCCCATGGACTTCTGCATCTCCAGGTTCTTTAGATGGTCTCAAACTTGATCTTCTCCTACAATGGGCAGTTACTTCTTCTCCCAGTCCCCACCTTTACCTTCTGCATATTAGTGTGGCTGCAGCCCTTGCCAGGCAAAATAGTCATTGAGTACCTCAGCCTACTCCATGTCTCAAGAAGATGACATATAAAGCCATCTGAATTTATTCATATTTCTGCACAGGAATATTTTTGGGAAGTAAAATTAAAAACAACATTCCTAAACCAGTTCAACTCCCTAGAAAATGCAAGAAGCATTTTCTTAATTCTCAGAACTAAACATATTATGTGGGTTTTGGATTAGCTGATTGAGGTTTCTGCCACACTGCTGTTCACTGAGCTGAAGTAGAAATCCAGTAGCTGCTGAATTTGATTGACTTTTAGCCAGTGTTAATTTGAGACAGTCTTTGGTTGGAAAAAATATGAGCACATTACTACATATTTTGGTTTATATATTTGTATAGCTTTTTTTTTTTTTTTTTCCTAATAGAATATTCTTTTATCTAAAGAAAATTCCTTTGTTTGTATAAGTGGAATATGGCCTGGGTGAAAACAGGACTCAGCTGTCTTTTCTGTCACACATAAAACTACTGTAAACACCATGCACCAGAAGCATGAAAATGTTAGTTGGTAGATTGCATGGTTCCTTCCATGGTTCTCACATGAGTACAAAATTGCCATACTTCTGTAAGAAAGTTGATCAGAGAGAATCATGTCACATTCTTTACTTAGATATAGTCATGTGTCAAAGCAAAATGCCAACGTGTGAGTGAGCACTAATTTCCACAGATAAATTTCTCTTACTGATAAAAGAAAGCAAGGGAAATCAATTATCAAAAATTGATCATGATCTCAAATATATTTTAAGGACTTTTCAGGCATCAAAAGTGGGATTCACTTGTCAATATTTTAACATCAGTAGACACGCACATCTGAACTAGGTATCTAGAGTCCCTTAACAATCAATAGAAAGAAATAGGGACCACACACTTCCTCCTTACAGGAACATCAGCAAGTGTCTGGTTTTCTCCTTTGGCTATAAAGAGAGTACAGATGATAGGTTCAGTATGTGTATATACTATTTTTCCTGCAAGGAACCATTCACAGAATCACTAGCACTTTATAATTTTTTAGTTCTACACCCTGACATGCACAGTACAGTTCTGTGGATCAATAACTTATTTTTTCACTTACTGCAGTTGAATTTCCATTCCTAATTAATCCCCATCTGTCCCAGTGCTGTTACAATGCCATGTGGAAACATATGACACTGGATGAGGTCTTCAGGCTATGTGTTCTTCTTTCCTTTAGTTGCATACAAAAATCTCAAGGAGAAAGTCTTATGCATCTTAAGCAGCGTAGATCCCTGTGACAGCTTGATGGCAACTGATCTCTCTGATACACACTACAAATTTGTATAATATGATGAGTGCAGCTTGTCTGTTTGCGTATAATTTCCCAGACTGTTGCTAGAGTACACAGAGTTATAAGTGTATAGTGTGGTCCTTTGTTTAGTGGAAAATAGTCCTTCATTTCTTGGTTTCAGTTTTGCACAATTTGGAATGCTGAAAAGCCGAGAGATGTCACCTGACAGATAACATCTTTGATACATTTCTTCAAAGTGTTATGTGCTTTTGAATCTATGTTTGCTGCACAGCTGAAGTTCTGGGAACAGGCCGTCATCCCATTCCGGTGCTGCCTCACACGTCCGCCTTGCAGCGAGGCTGCACCTAGAGCTGATGTACCTGAGCATATTTGGCCCCTGAAAACTTGTTTAGTCACACAATCATGTGGCCCAATTGTAAATTTTAATTTTCATTATCTCAGTTTGGGAATCTAATATGAATATTTTGATACAGCAATCTGTAAGGAAGTCAGGTAATCATGATAGTTCATTGACAGTTTGGGAATCTTATCTTAAGCCTCTGTTAAATTATTAATTACTTCACAAATTCAAAAGCTGCCACATCAGACTTGGCAAGCCTACTTTTGCACTGATGTGATTCTAGATGTGTACATTATTTTAGGCCCATTAGTCTTACTGCAATCCCTGATAAAGTTACAGAACAAATCCTTCAGGGGGCTATCACAAGTCAAATGAAGCACATGACTGGCAAACCTGTGTCACCTCCTGTGACAAATTAACCTGCTTGGTTGGTGTGGGGTGAGCAGTGCATATTGTCTACCTCCGTTTCTCCAAGGTTTTGGAGGGGGTTTCCCACAGCCTTCTCTTAGGGAAACTGTTGCATTATGGTCTAGACAAGTGGTCTGTGTGGTGGGCGGTGAGCTGGCTGACAGGCCGCACCCAGAGGGTGGTGGTAAATGGCTCCTTTTCAAACCGGCAACCTGTCACAAGTGGGGTCCCCCAGGGATCGGTATTGGGCCCAACACTGTTTAATATCTTCGTAAGTGATCTGGATGATGGGATCAAGTGTGCCCTCATGAAGTTTGCTGATGATACCAACGTGAGTGAGGAACTGGACACTTTGGAAGGGAGAGCCACCCTGCAGGATGACCTGGATAGGCTGGAGGAGTGAGCTAACAAGAACCTTAGGGAGTTCAACAAGGCCAAGTGCAAGGTCTTGCACCTGGGAAACATAAACCAGGAGTGCAGCACAGGCTGGGATCGACCTGGCTGGGGAGCAGCTCTGTGGAAAGGGACCTGGGGGTCCTGGTGGACAACAAGCTCAATGTGAGTGAACAGTGTGTTGCTGCAGCAGCAAAGGAAGCCAACAGGATGCTGGGGTGTGTCAACAAAGGCATCACCAGCAGAGATAAAGAAATAATTATCCCACTCTACTCAGTACCTATCAGGTCACACCTGGAATCTCGTGTTCAGCTTTGGTCTCTGCTATACAAAAAAGATGTGGACAGGTTGGAGAGGGTCCAGAGAAAGGCCACAGAGATGATCAAGGACTGGGAAGCCTGATGTGAGGAAAAGGCTGAGAGCTGGGTTTGTTCAGCCTTGAGAGAGACCTTATCACTATGTTCCAGTATTTAAAGGGTGACTACAAGGAAGATGGAGAGTTCTTTTTTACAAGGAAACACATGGAAAAGACAAGGGGTAATGGGTACAAGTTACTCCTGGGGAGATACTGATTGGACACAGGAGGGAAATTTTTCACAATGAAACAATCAGCCACTGGAATAGCCTCCCCAGGGAAGTGGTGGACACTTTTAAGATTCAGCTGGACAGGGTGCTGAGTCATCTTGTCTAGGCCATGCTTTTGACAAGGAAGGTTGGACCAGATGATTCTTGAGGACACTTTCAACCTGGTGTTCTGTAATGCTGTGATTTATTCTACAATGGTGTAGATGTCCAGTTATTTTTTTCATCATCTTCAACTAAATGTAAAGCTTCACATGAAAAAATGCTGTTGGCAACTGTAGTGAGCAAGATCTGGTCTAGATTCAATACTCAATATTTTTGTTTGTTCATTATCTTGAAAAAATAATACTAGAATTTTGGTTTTATGGAAGAACTTACATGTTTCTGTAATTTTCCATAAAGTTTATGTTTTATGTAAGAATTATGTTTGAAATGAATGTGTATTACTGCAACCAGTTATATTGCCTCCTAAACCAGCATACGCTGTGTTGGATTTAAAGATCTAAATATTATATAGGATCTTGTGTCAATAAGTCAATTTATTTTCCTCTTAAAAAGTTACCATGTAAATACATCACATATGAAGTTACTTGTTCGTGATAAAGGCATGCTCCTGTTTCCTGTTGAAGTCTGTATTTTTCTTATTCTCTGGTTTAAAAAAGGAAGTGGTTATCTAAGTAGAAACGTTACACAAAACAAAACTTTTTCTGCTATATTAGTTCAGCTATGTTTGTGCAGTATAGTCTGTTGTATATTTTATGTTTTTATAGTTACCATCTCAACTCTATTCTTCAGCGTGATACATAATTTTGGTTTTGTTGCTAAGCCATAAATGTCACCTTTGAAATAAAATTTTTATATAGAGTTCCTCAATATGGGAGTTTCTAAATTAATTTGTTTTTAAAATTATGAAATTGCATTGTATTTTTAATTAATAAAAGGCAAGTAATAGAGTTCTTTATTCTTCCACATCATTTGTGATTAATTTTAGTATACTATTATACAAAAGTTATAATGTAGTAATATTGAGCAGGCATACTCAATGATTTCTATAGTATAAAGAATAGGTTTATGAACTGTATATGAATTTTCATACTGTTCCCTTTAAGAATTTTCCATAATAATCAAAGTATTTTGCTAGCAGCCTTTAAGATCTGTTATCCAGCTATCACTACATAGGTTCCTAAGTATATTATGAATACCTGTCTCCTAACATCAACAGAATATTACAGTTGTTTCTATGAGTCTAGACTTCGGTGATAGAAGTCAGATCAGATAACTGATCATGTCTACAAGCCTTATAAGCTTTCACAGAAGTCCACAAATGTATTTGTAGCTTGTGTATCATTCAGTGACTTACTTCAGATGCTGGTAACAATACAGCAATCAGCAACATGTAGTTCATCAGCGGGTAGGTGTTCTGGTGTTTGCTTAGAACTGAAAGGTGTCATATAGCCTAGACTGGGCCTTGTTCTCGTGAATACTCCCTGTTATTGATTCCCACACTGATTCAGATCTAGCCTTCAGCACTTAGGATAAAACAGACTCCCTGTCTCTTCATGGTTCTAGGAGAACAAATAAATTAGACATATAAATTAGACTAACTAGCCACCTTTCGTCTGGTTAAAATGAGATGAGATAAATCCCACTTCAACTCTAGGTATGTAGAAAACAAAGACACATTAGATTCCACTGCTGTCATGGCATCACAGGATAATTCAGGTTTGAACAGACCTCAGGAGGTCTCTGATCCAACCTCCTGTTCCAGGCAGGGTCAACTAGGAGGTCAGATTATTCAGGACTTAATCCCATCTCATCTTGACAACCTTGAATTAAATATTATAAGTAACTAAACAGGTATAAATACAAAGCTTATGCTTCTCATTACCTCGTTCTAAATTTTTCTATTTAATGCAGTTTACAGGAATCTGAGATCCAGCTGTTGCAGGAAGCCAAACGTCTTAGTGTAGAACTGGAACAACAACAACATGAACTGGAAAAAGCAGAACAGTTCCCTGAAGAATCCTCCAGTGAAGTTTCACGGATAAGGCAACAACTTCTTAGTTGCCAAAATGAATACAGTGCTATTAAAGAAAGAGAGTATGAAATTCAGTTCAAGATGCAATGGTAGGTGATAGTGGTCAAATGCTGCTAAATTTATCATACTTTATCTAGAAAGATAATATAGGATATAATTTAATCTCCTCTCCATTTTACATGGGCACATTTCTTGATGTCTGTTTTTAAATAAATTGCCACAAGCTTTCCCTAGTAATGGCAACATTTCAGTGATGAGTAAAATTGCCCCAGTGTGAGATTTGTAGATAATTTTAATTTTAGAACATGCTATGGTGTCCTCTGAAATGCTGTTTAAAATTTACTACATTGCACGATTAATGTTTAAGTAGGCAAAATTAACAGGAACACTTTAGTCTAAGACACCTTTAATACAAATGATGAAGTGTCTCAGAGACCTGATGACTGGGATTTTATGGAAACGATGTAATAAATAGACCCAATGCTATTTTTTACTGTCAGTAGCACAGTGTGTTCAAGTTCTTCTGTTCAATTATTTAAAGGAGAAGTACTTGTATATTCTTTTGTCAGAAAAATGAGAAATTTGCTGTGGAGGAAGTGAATATCTGACATTTCTGTAGAAGGAAAAAAGTCCAGAATAAGCTTGTTGTTTTATATATTTTAATTTTCTGCATTTATGAGTGTGTCGGACTTGAAGCTTTTATAGTAAAATGATACAAAAGTACTATTGCATTTTAAAAAATACATACCTATGAAGATGAACTCATACTTTCATTTTGTGGGGTGCTTGCTATTTTTACCCCACCTTCAATCCAGCTGTAGTATAGTCGGTGTATATAAATGTAAATAAATAATGCAATAGCTCGGCAGTTAAAACTATTTTTCTGCAAGGAGAGCAGGGGCAATGTACAAACTGCATAGAGCAGATTTTTCTGGCAGTTCTTTCTTGGTTTTGGTTGTTTTTTTTTTTTTAGAGCCAAGTGTTTGCTCTAAAAGAGAAAGAAACTTGAGCAAGAAGCAAATTGGGAGTGGGAGAAATAAAGAAACATGGAAAGCATCTGGAAAAAATTATTTGCTATGAGATAACTAAGCAACATGAAGTTTCCTGAAATAATTATTAAATACAGAATTTATTGCAGTTTCCAGCAGTCCAGAAATGAGGTCTTCAAAGTATCATGCTTTTTACCCATTTTTGCTCATATCTTGCAAACACTTTTCACTTATTTTGCATCACTTTTCCAAAAAATGATGGGGTTTTATCTGTTTAGGGGATATTTACTCATACTCTATTTTCTACCTCTAGTGAAAAAGAGATTTCTGTCCTACACAAAACGCAGTTTAAGTTTTGTTTCAATTACCCTTGCACATTTACTGCATTAATTTTTATATACTAATTTATATATGAATTCTATATTTCAGATCCAAAATATATCTTTTGGGTCAGTCATACTGTGAAAAATGTTCTTTCACTTTAATAAGAAACTTCCTCTGGTCTTGTGTATTGCATGAGATCAAAACCAGCTGTATGGTCTGATCAGAGGTCCATATGGCACAGTATCTAACGGCAACCAAAAGTGCAGCCCCCAGCCATTTCTGATGCAGGGTTTTCATGAGCCAAATGGAGTCCTCTGTAGTTAGGAGTCCCCAGCTGACCCCTCTTCCTTCAACTCCTCCTGTCTCCTCCTCAACTGTATAAACTTCTGGCATTGCAACACCCTGGGCAACAAGTTCTACAGATTAACTATGTGAGAACTGCCACCTCCTTTCTTTTTTGAACCTGTCTCCTACCAGCTGCATTTCACGCCCTGTAGTTCTTGTATTGGATGAAACAGTGAACATCTGAGCCTGTCTTCATTTTCACTGCTGCAGGATGGTTTGATAGATCTCTTTTGCATCCCCAGCCCTTAATTTGTCAACTTTATAAACTGAATTGCAGTTATAGATTATTTAGTTCCTTTTTTGGAATCTGTTTCATGCCTGGTGGTAGCATTGGGTTTTATGTATGTTGTGGGTGTGGAGTGAGGAGAATATGCCTTGGTTTATGTGTGGATTTATTGGGAGAGAAGATACTGCTTTCCAGAAATGACAGGGATTTTAATGTTGGAGTAGTGTAGAAGGAACATAACTGGCAGAATGAATATCTGTGTAGGAAACAGATGAGTGAATGTAGCAGGGAAATGACAAATGACCTATGAAGAAAAACAGATAATGGATGTGAATACATGTTTGTAAAAAAGGGATGTGTTCGGTACCTGTGAAAGACAGTGAAAATGAATGTCCAGAGCAGAGTTGTGAGTAGCAGGTGATCTAATAGTAACACTGATGTAAAATTAAGATCAATATGCCTGATGGTTTTATAAAATAACAAAGTGATGTCTTCTGAAATATCTGCATGCATGGGCAGTGTCACAGACAGAGGGGAAGCTGCATTGAAGATATTACAAGTTTGCTGTTAGGTGACTGCTTGGTTTCCTTCCTTTTTCAGAAGGATAGAAACTCACAGTCCAACATCTATTGACCCTTGATCTCTCTGGAGGACAGTTTTCTTTGTTGTCCAACTGTGTTAATACAGTCCCAGCAGTGCTTGGCACCTGCAAGTAAACATCTTTTTGAGAATTAAGACTAATGGCTGTTTAATCTGAAAACAAACATATTGCTTATTTACCTTCTTAGGTGTAGCAGGTAGGGTAACATGGAGGGGAAAAGCTTTTGAAGGAATTATCTATGTCTCTTATCTATTGCTTTAGCCTTTTCTTAGAAATCTCAGATCTCCTCTACTGAGAAATACTGCTGAGCTACAAGTGAGAGAGAGCCTCTGCAGATCTGCTTCCCTGCTTCTGTAAACCTTTCTTCTTCTGAAGCATCTCTCTACTCTCTGCTGCCTTTACTTCCTGACTCAATTCACTTTCTCTGATAGCTAAGGGCACTTAGTATCCTTTTTGCACTCAGATTCAAATCTGGCAACAGTGAACCTTTTCTCTCCAAGAGTCATATAAATATACCATAACATTAGCAAAGTTATATTTTGTCTCCAGGTCCCTTAGCCTGTGTTCTCTTTTCCATATTTCATTTTCTATTTGCTTGCCTCTGTAAACAGGTTTTCTTCCAGGTAAGGTACCTTTTTCAACAGCTGAAGATGATATTTCATCTTCTGCTTTAATTCATTATTGTTCCAACATGTAGTCAACATTCCAAGAGTAAATTCAAATTGCTTTCCACACTGTAGTATCAGCAGGTTTTGGGGAATTTTGTGACTTTTCATAGCTTGAATAGGTAGATGAGGTGTTCAGAAGCAGGTCTGATGCACTTCAGCTGTCGGGGAAGTCACCCCAAGAGTGACTGCATGGGTGTGGTGTGCTCCCACCCTTGGTCTGTGCCTCCTCTTCCGTTTTGTGTTCCTGTTGCTCTGTGGTTGTACTGGGTTCATTGCTAGCGTGTCTGCCCGAGTGCTCAGCACAGGAGGGGAACAACAGTTTGAAGAATTTTACTGACATTATAAACTTCGGGCCACTACCCAAAAGTCGGAGCTGACTCCAGGAATATTCTTCCTCTCAAAAACTATTAGGCAAGTGCAATAAAGTAAAAGGAAAAATTGTGATCCCAATTCAGTTCTGGTACAATTGCATTGAGATTCATGAAGTTTTTTCATATGATTGAAACTGAATAAGCCTCAGTAAACAAGACTATAGACTGAAAAATCAGATAGCATGAGAATGAGGAAAGGATCAATGTGGTCACATCGATTTGTTCTAGCTTGAGGAAAGTTTTTAT
The DNA here is from genome assembly GCF_003259725.1 of Athene cunicularia. Taxonomy (NCBI): domain Eukaryota; kingdom Metazoa; phylum Chordata; class Aves; order Strigiformes; family Strigidae; genus Athene; species Athene cunicularia. The sequence goes on from NW_020799092.1 coordinate 69,802,157, forward strand.
TTTTCATGTCCATGCAAGCCTTAAAGTCCTGGTTTGTGAGACCAGATAAAGAAGACCTGCTTTTCTTTATCAGGTGATAGTATCAACAATAGTTTATTATTGAGAAATAATAAATATATCATCTAAATTAATTTATAATCTAAACCATATATTTAAAAGTAAGCCATTAATTTGCAATGAAATTATCTATAACAAGAGTTTGTGAGATTAAAGATGCCTGATTCTTGAAAAGAATTTTATTTTAAAGCCTAGGTCCGATCTACAGCCCTCAGACTCATTTGTGCAGGTACGCAATGGCTATTCACCAAAGCACTGCATGCTATTGCATTCAAGTCAGTATTGCAACACTGAGTTTGTCCTCGCAGAAGCATTGCAAATATGGAAAATTATTTCAATGCTTGTAATTATTTCAGGATTAGTCACTCGTAATTAAAAAGTGCAAAGTTAAGCTTTTGTCCATAGTTTTTCTAGTAAAGAATTACAGGCCATAAGTAAAATAAATTGAGTTACAGTTGAAGTTATTATCGAGGAGTCTTGTGACTGCATTCTCTGGTACACACAAACGAATTACAGCTAAGAGCCTTACAGGAATCTCATGCTGGCAGTTTGTCAGCTGTGGTATCTTCTACCTGTGGTCACTAGGTTTTAGTTGTGAGGTGGAGCACCTTTCTATGGATTCCTCAGCAATCCCAGCTATGTGTCAGAGTAGCTGAAGGAGTTTTCTTTCTTGCATGATAGGATTCATAATGATAACAACATTCTAGCTGTTTTGTGAGCTGAGGAATTGAAATGAAACTCTGTTGCCAACTACCACTACATTTCTTAATCTCTCTGACAATTTTTTTTTTCTTTCTGTGTCAGTTTGCAGCTGTAGACATCTCCCAGGGAAAAGTCTGGAATGTATTTTTATTAATGGTCCAATTTTCTGAGTGTTTTAACTCATTACATCTGCATCCATGATAGCTTCTCATATACAGTACTGCTATTAAGCTTTATGAAAACAAGTAAAGCAATGTGAGAAGCATTTGCAAACATTAATGCTTAAACTTAAAGAGTTTAATCTTCTTTTAATTATTTATGTTGTTATATGTATAATAATGATTATAATAAAACTCACATGATGTTGAGAAATACACTCATCAAAGAAGGGCTATAAAACAATGGGAATTATAAATGCCTGATGCCAGTTGCAGCTATTTTTTTTGTTGTTGTGATTGATGTCTAAGTATTTTACAGGCAGTCATGAGGCTGATGTCCATATATCACAGATTATGAGATTCAAATGCTAAATGGAAGGACCAGATATTCTCTGCTTATCTTACATTAAGCTTCTGTGTGCATAAAACTATTACATCAGAGTCTGAATTTAAAATCCTTGATTCCTTAATCTGAGTTAATCATCCTGATCTCCCTTTAGAGTCAACAGAGCGAAATACGTTATCTTCAACCAGTACTTTATCTCATCCTAAAATAGGCACCTGGGATATCAAATGACCTGCTCTTTGGAAATTCCTGGTTTTATCCCTGACAGTAAGGAAGCCTGGAGAAGTTAGCAGAGGGGTTACTGTCTGACTTTGGGATGTGGGCAGCTGGACCAAACTCATTGCTCAAAAGGGAGACATTTAACTTCTTTCTTTTACCCCATTTTTTTTTTTGACACTTTCCCTATTTTTTGTGTGGAAGTAGTTGGTCTGCCAGCTCTTAAGGTAACTTGATGCTTGCTGTTCAGTGGTGCCTTTGTTTATGTCACAGAAAATGAGGTGTTCAAATCATTTTTCTTTTGCTGGATGGAAAGGTCTTTATTGTGAAACTGGAATGGCTCCACAGGAATCTGTCCTCATGAGTGAAGAATGTGACAAAAGAAAAACAGTGTCAACTTTGCTCTCCCTCCTGATTTTTCAGATTGCTCTTTTGATCGTCTGGCATGATATTAAAGAGGGCACAGCATGGAATGATGATGAGCAATGCAGTACAACTTTAATCAGTTTGCACAGGACTTAGTAATCAGTGTTTGTGGCAGTCAAAGAGTTACGTGTATTTGGGCAAAGTGCACATTCATTATAATTAGTTTGATTATGCCAGTCCCAAGGAGTTCAACCAAGAATACTACAAAGGTGTGTTGGGAATATTAATTGTCCTTATTAACATATTAATTGTCCTTATTATCATATTTATACATTTAGACAACCTGTTGGTAAGTGCAAACGTGTTTGGCCCACGTGTCATTCCAACACAATATACTCAGTTGTAACTTACGGCAAGAGTACGCAGGAGCAGACCAAAGCTGCTATCACAGAATCGAAGTAGCTCAGTTGTTAATGCAGTTTGATCCTTGTGCTCTCCCTCACTGACTTTAAACTGTAGAACATACAAGGAGTAGTCCCTGAGCCCCACTGCAGCGGAGAAGAAATCACCATATGGTGTTTCCCTCTAGTCACATGTACTTGTACTGTACACCTGCAAAATTCTCCTGTGTCTTTCTTCACTGTTCTGTGCAATTCCTTAAGTTATCATAGATTTTGCAATAGAACTTTTTTTGGTAATTCATTTTAACAGTTTTTGGGGAAACTGATCTAAATTCAACTTTTTTCTTTGAAAGATTTTTTTTGCAAACTCATTCACTTTGTGTGTTCAAACACTGACATTCAAATTGGTTTTCAGATGTACCAGTCCCTGTAGAGGCATACTTGTACTGTGCCCATACAAATATATATACATGCTGGAAATCAACAACATCTACACTGCGCCTTCGTACTCTCTCTGCTCTTTAACTGAGCCAGAGCTTGTCCTTCATGTTGTTTGCTGTTTTGTTTTTTTTTTTTTTTGAGAGGGATTGCAACACCACCAGACCAGTTCTATTTTTGACTATATTCTTTCCTTGACTGGAAAGATGTCATCTGAGTCATCCAGGTATAAGTGTTGCTCCTTCTGTTGGAGGGCCAAAATATAAGAAAATTTATTGGAGATGGGGAGGTAACCTTAAATCAGCATGATAAAGAATTGAGCACAGGATCTTAAGGATGATACTCCACAAGGCTGGCTGCTAGGTGACTGATCTCTCTCCCTTTGACCACCAACTTCTGAATCCTGAATCACCACCGTGCAAAATCTTAGGTTGCCACTGAAAGGTTTTGGAGAAAAAAAAAAAAAAAAGAAATACCAATCAGCTGCCTCTCTTCTGTATCAGCCACATTCAGAGGCAACTGTAATATCTGCTTTGGGTAGGTGAGGCTGCCCTAGGACTCCCTTGCCATAGTTTATATCTCCTGAAAGCCTGTCCCTTTCTCTTAATACTCCCCTTATTTAAAGACTTATTTCAAGAGACTGCCCTGAGTCTCAAGGAGCCCTGACCAGCACATCCTCCAGCTGGAGTTACAAATGCAGATTTAAGTGACGATGTTGTTTCTTTGCTATATCTGAGACAGATGATTTGGTTGTTCCACCTATTCCTCAACTGCACTCTTTACACCTCTATAGCCTGAGACTCAGAAATGTCATCACAGGTACTAATTATATTGCAAGAATCTGCCTCCTTGTTCCCAGTAAGTAGCACAAGGACGTAATTAAATTGGTTGTGACAACACGCAGACTGCTGTAGTCCATTTACCTCCTATAGGTGCAGAATTGTTCTGTGCATGCACTGGGGATGTATTGACTTATTTCTTCACTGGGGCTAATGTTTTATATTTGGCAGTATTTAGCTGCCTGCCCCCAAGCAGCTTCCTATTAAGTCCAACAAGCTTGTTGGTTCGGCTCCAATTTTGTAGTCACTCCTTCATATTTCTCAGGGTAGCATTACTAAAAATTCACCCAGAAGATCTAAGAGCTTTCCTATTTTTGCATGCTTTCTTCTTTCCTCTTTCAGAATCTGTCTCTGTTGTTGCCTGAAATTAAATTGCAACATAGTTTTGGTTATAGGTTAAGATCACCATGGCTATATTCAATTTAGTTTTCTACTATACCCCATTGACTTAGTCTACAACCCCTGTCCCTTTCAGGATTTTTTTTCACAGAACCCTGTTCAGAGTTGAGGAGGTTCAATTACAGTTGCTTAAAGTGTGAGTGTGTGTGTGAGCAGTCCCTCAAAGAAGGTTTCTCACTAGCAACTGCAATTTCTTTGATGTGTGATGTCTTTGTGGATATTTATAAGCCACCTCCTCTTTCCTTTTGCCTCAGTTCCATATGAAAATTTTATTTTATAAGGTTGGGAGGAACTGTGGGTGAAGGGTGCCATCCGCCCTGTTACACTGTGCTACTATAAAGACAAAGGTGAATGAGGCATAAATGCATCCCTGCAGGAGGTGGTAAGACTAAGAATCAAGTTCAAATGTTTAGACATATGCACTGTAGGAAAAGCCTGCATGTGTATAACATGTCTTTAAGGACTTACAGTTACCAGTCAGCAACCTTCCTTTAAATCTGGACACGTTTCAGTTGTCCCTGATGATAATTCACGATTTTAGTCTAACAAAAGATAGGCTTCCATACTTTTTTTTTACCATTTACTATATTATAGCAGTGTTATAGCAATATTACTAATATATTTAATTCTGTTTTTATTTTCCTGTAGTTTGCAAGAAGAGAAAAGGCTTCTGGAAAATGAATATGAAAGAATTCCAAAACAAAAGGTAAGAACAAAACATGAGAAAAACCATGTTTTATGTTCTGTCAGCCAACATATAAAAACAGCGATGAAAATGTTTTCACAGTGTGTAACTCTAGAGTCTATTTAAAATCTGGAATACATAGAAAAATCAATAGGTAGATTTTCTAAGAGAGACTATCATATAATTTAGGTTTGATAACTCTAGGGCAAGTAATGAATAGATGATTCAAAAAAGATCTGTGTATTCTTAAGTTCACTCAACATAATTTTTTACTGTAATTAACAAATGGATACTGCATATGGAGATAGCTGCAGGTTTTTGGTTCTAAGATGAGAGTATGGCAGTCATAAATCCTGATGAAGAAATGTGGTTTTGTTGGAAATAAAATTCTCACGGTTATTGATAGAAGAAACACACATTAGTAAAAACTAATATTTCACACCTTGTTTTAAAAATGTTATTCTGTAGTATCACAAGACTGCAAAATGTAAAAAGGAAAATTAATCTCTTTTACTTGACTTTTAAAGGAAGCAAATAAGAAAATTAAACAGTTGAAAGAAAATTGTGATGAGCTTTGCAAAGAAGTAATCCAAAGGAAAGCTGAAATTAATGCAATAAAGGAAGATATTTCGTCCAAGCAGAAGCTGGTGTTAACAGATGTGAAAGAAACAGAAAAGCTTCTGGAGAAGCAGGCTAATTTAAAAGTAACACAAATTTAATTGTGTGTATGTATATCTCTGGATGTGTGCGTGGTACATGCTTTGTGCAAGGAAACAGTGAATCTTCTGGATGTGTGTGTCATTCCAGATGCATTAGGTGGCATTACATGATATATTACATAATTTTTCAATAGATATGAAACATGCTGCTGTGCCATGTCCTTTATTACCCCTTTAGGAAAAAATAAGAGTCATAGTTTTGATTTAAAAATGGATTCTATAATGACATTTTCTATGTTGTGTTATTGTAGGCTGCTCTAACATATGCTCAGATCCAAGTTAATACAGATTTATGCTGAGAATTAAGAATCATACCCAGGTCTTTGCTGCTTTCTTCCCCCTGGCATAGATAACAATCAGATGTATTAATAATATCCCAGAATAATTTTTATCTTGCAGACATAATGAAATCATAAATACCAATGTTTAGTTTCAAAAGTAGCAGCTACAATTCCCTGGGACAAGCTCAAGTAATTTGAAAATATGTTTTATGCCCTTTTTCACAGCAGTTCTAGATGAATATTACTTCTATGAAATCTCATCAGATTTTGAGGCTATTGGTCTAACCTTTCTGTTTTGTCACTAGGATGAGCTAGTTAAGATCCTTGGTGTTCCATCACAACTTGGAAGAGAAACTGAGAAGATGAATCAGAAAAAAATGTATGCTCTTAATAAATAGTTAAATATATGTGAATATGTATGTATGACTTATTTTGTCCATTTGTTAGAGATGATTGAGTATAGCTGTTGGTTGATATTAGGATCAACATTTTAAAAAGCATCTATAATCCACTTAAAATCCACGAACTGTACTGAAATATATAGTATATGCAGTGAAACATTGTAAATTTAAGTACAACAAAGAAAAATTTAGAAGAAAGCTTGGTCAAAAATTGCTTAACCATCTTACTGTGCTGTGTTACTGTATATCAGATCTACTCAGTAGATTTTTAATGGAAAATAATGTTACCGTGTAATCTAGCAATTAGGCTTTTTTACGGTTTCTATTTTAGTTTGTCTCCATTGGCCTCAGTGAAACCAGCACCTTTCACAGCTACATCTGGCCTGAGCTAAATAATCATTTGCCCTTGATACTTCCATACCAGCTTTTTAGTCAGAGGTGCTTTGCTGTAAACTCCTGATGTGAATTCTAGTCTCTAGTATTTCAACAGGGAAAATGTAAGCCAGTAGCTAGCCTTTTCTTTCTATCTTTTGTGTAGTTGTGGTTTTGTTGTTTGTTTTTTTTTTCCCCTAAAGCATGACATGTACTGCTTTCTGTAAAATTGAATGAGGTCTGTGCCGTTTCAGCCATGTCACTTGGACATCCCGTCAGTCCAATTGTCATCCAGATGAATGATGGTTTTGTACCATGTTCAGGCACAAGGTTACACTGAAGTTTGTGTGTCTCCTGCTTGCAGTCCTTATTTGTAATATGAGAAATTGTTTGACTATGTTAAATTTCTCAGTTTTAAAACTTGTATAATGGTTTTCTCCTACATTTTCCTCACTACTCTGCTTAATGCAACTCTGCCAGCATAAATATAAGAAGTTTTTCCTATAGTGTTACGGAGAAGCAATTTTTTAAAAGTAGTACATTGTCTAGATTGCTATTAGTGAAGTATTTAACTGAGTCTTTATACTTGTGTCACATCACAGAATGAACTAACCAGAGTTCCCAGTCCTGGGAATAATATTTAGAAATGTAACACCCATGTACCTGTAATGTTGACAGAAATCAGTTTACTAGAACTCTTTTAAATACTGTTATGGGGATAAAGTCCCTGTTAGTCCCATGGCTATCTGCAGTTTTATTGTTTAACTGTATTGGCATTTAAAGACTTTCACTGAACATAGTCTGCTTTCAAACACGTGATGTAAATTGTTGTGGTGTTGAAATTTTGTGTGTCCATAAAAACTGGCAGCTTGATTTTGCCACTTAAATATATATCTGGAAATGTTAACTCCTACTGTTTTTTAAAATATATCTACAGCAATACAGAGAAGAAGAAAGAAGCTCTTAATGATCAAATCAAAGAGTTGAATGGTACCCTGAAAGCCATTGGAAAAAGGACTGAAGAGATTTTGCAAGAAAGAGAAGATGTAATGAAGGAAATGGATGGGAAACAAATTTTACTAGAAAGCAAAGAACGAGAATGCATTACTTTGACAAAATTACTAGAAATTAGCAGAGAGGAGGAATCAGCAGTCCTATCAGACAGGTTAGAGTACTAGACATAAGCCATGTAGTATGGGTGAACAATTCTCTGTCCTCAAAGATCTATTCATTTCTCTGCTGTATTGTTTATGTTTTCAAGTTTTATGCTGCAACCAGTGTGGACTAGAAATTATCAGGCTTGGTTTTGACTTCAGAAATGTTTATATAAACTACTGGAATCTAGGATCTGGCTTGAAGAATGTCAAAAAGCATAAGCATTTGATAAAATCCTGGGAGAATGAACCTGGATTTTGCTCTGAAAGGGAAATCTTTTAGCAGGTTTCTCTTTCTGGTCAAAATATTTCTTTTTCTGTGTTCAATATTCCTTTCACATAAAGGAAATTGAACGAGAAAAAAATATGTCAGCATTTTAATTTTTTCTCTGGAATTTTTAGCATATTTAGAACAGGCTGTGAGACCTCATTGACATCATTAGGAAAAATATAATTGATTAAAATTATAAGAATACTATCTTTTTAGGTAATTTATGACAGTAGTTTATGAGTTTATCTTGCTGCTCAGCCATAATGATGCAGTACTCAAACCCCATTAAAATGTTAATGCCTGTTTGCATACATGTCTTGGTCAAGTTACCTGTTTCTAAAATTGTGTGTCTATATAGAGCAGCTCTGGAAGAAAATTTAAATAAATGTGTTTTGGAGAAAAAAAAGCAACATGATATTCTCATTCAGAAGCAAACACAGAAAGACAGAGAACTGAGAAATTTAAAAAAGATGGAGTTACAACTGAATATGATTTATGATTCCTTGGAACAAGATAAGTCACAGCATAAAAGACTCAAATTAGAGGTCTGTATGAATGCATTGATCGTAAGGATGCTACTGTCTGTGAAATCTTTTGACTGGTCCTAAAAGGGTGAAGGGATGAAGACTGTTTTAATTCTTACGCAGATAGAAGTGACAAGAGTGTTGCTACAACTAACAAAGAAATCTCTAGGTGCTCTAACTGTAATAAAAATACTGCACCAAGATATATTTGGACTATTCTTAAGAAATGGATTTAGGTGGGAGCATCCTATCAAAGAGAACTGGGAGATTATTTTGGCACTGTAGTGTCATGTCTTCCTCTAAAGCACTGTAGAGCTGTGTTCATTTATGAGTGAAATAATGTAGTGACTTGCTCATTGGCATAAAAAAAATTTGTATCAGAAGAATGGACCCAAGTACTCTCTGGATCCCAAATGATTAAAAGATATATCTCTTAAAACTTAAGCTTTGTTTTTACATTACTGTAAAACGATTTTATTATTTAGCATTACTTCAGGGGACAGGAAACTGGCAGTATATAAAGTTTAGTATTAAATAAGATGAAATAATTCCCTCTGTTCTAATTGTTTTCACTCAAATTTGACCTTCCTCATTTCCTCCCTCCATTACTATTTCACTTATTCCTCTTCCCATACTGATTTACTCTTTTTTGTTTAATCTGTGCCTTCTACTATGTAGTAGAGATAAAAGGGAAATTCTAAGCAATATTTTACTCCAGAAGTGCAGGATGCTACCCTAGCGCAAACTGGCCATGGCAATATAGTTGTTTTAACTCATCCTCCCATGCTCTGTGGTTTCTCTGATTCCTTTCTTGTCTTTTTTAGAAGATCAGATGTGAAATCACCACTCCTCTGCAGCATGGTCCATCCAAATGCAGTACTGGAGTACGAAAGACTAGAGTGGCAAGCTTGATTATGCTTGGCTTTTGCTATCTTGAGACTATTTTAATTTGTAAGACTTGGGAAGACACCGAGGAAATGTTAAAATATTTTAAGTAGTTAAAGGAACTTTACTTTAAAAATCAGATTTACATTTATTCATTGTGATTCCAATGAAAAATCCACAAGAATTAATTGCTAGTATAGAAATGTGATTGCAAAAGCAGCAGTACATCAGTGTGCTTCCCTAAATTTCTCTTACTTTAAATCACGTGCTAAATGCAGAGTGACTGGTTTGTAGAATAAGGAAATTACAGGAACACTTCCTTCGAATGTGTTTTTCTTCTTAGTAAGTTGTGAAAGGTCAGCTATTGCTAAACGTCAACATTCTGTGTGAAAGAGAACTGGCTGCCACCAGCCCCAAGCAGAACTGCTGTTCCTCTCCATGCACGCCTTCCCTTCGGTCAGCCAACACAGAGACAGCCAAAAGTGCCTAAGTTTAGTCATGTCTTATGTGAACAAAAGTCCTTAATGGATTAAAGATGTTTATTTGAGCTTTCTACTTTTAGACTCAAGAACTTGATGGCATCTTTAGAATCCCATCCTGAAAATGTGGAAATGCCTACCTACAGACAATACAGACTTTTACAGAGGAGAAGTTGCTTAGAATAGGTTTTATTGACCTTTTAGCAAACCTAAGTCAAATAAAATCTCAGAGCTGGCAGCTGAAACCAAAGTAACTCCACAGTTTGATCTTTACTGTGCCACTTGTTTCCCTTTCTCTTAATGCAAGTGAGTAACTTCTAATTTTGTCGCAGAGGTGAAAACCATCTGTGCAAAACATCTCCTTATCTGTATGGAGGTATAGTACTTTGAACTCTAGCATCTGGCTGAGATCCGAGAAAGATAACACAGGGCTGCATGTATTATCTTTGAATAGCTTCCAGACGCATCATTTAGTGTCATATTTTCCCCACCTGTATGAATTACAGATTTGCAATTACAGACAGGCAACGTATGCCTGCATAGTTAACCTGCTGTATTTATTTCTTACTTGCAACCGTAAAGAATTTTTAAGAGAAGTTAGTCACTGTAAGGCCAATACAACCTTTTGCCTTACAAGTTGTATCGTGCAAGTAGTTGTGGTGGGATTGTTCAGGTATATTTTAGTCAGAAGGTAGTTTCTAATGTGTTTTCCTTCACACACTTCATTTTATAATCTGACTGAATAAACAAATTTTCCCATAATGTACAAGAAAAAATAGTACATAACTGTTTGTGGTTTTAGTTTTGACTTCTAGAGACTAAGAAGAAAACAGAAAAATCCTACTTTAATAATGAGAAGCAAAAAATATGATATCAAAACTACACAGATGTGAAATACTGACTGTATTAAAATCAGTGGTAGATCTAAGTTTTTCCTTCAGTAAGGTCAGAATTTCACTCAGAAAATCCTGTGTGAATTTAGAAGGTGACGTATTTACCTAGACTATTTTTTGCCTTTTGAATAACAGTTTAGTTGCTGAAAAACCCAACCCTTATAAATTCAGTGCTTAAAGTGGTCTTTATGAAGTTTAGTGTTTATAGTTAAATTCTTAAAAGATAAATGTGAAAAACTTGGGTATGTCATTGAGGAACTCTACTCAACAAAGAACTCTTGGACTAGCTATTGTAAAAAAACCAGAAAATTCATTTCTTGATTTCTGTAACTACTTCAAGTAGATTATCTGCAGTTTACATTTTTCACATCTTCTGTTTGCATCACTTGATGTGCTTGCTTTATTTTTTGTAGGCAGAAGCTATCCCTAAAAGAAACAGAGCATTATTAGAAAGACGACGAGAACTGCAGAAGGAAATTGAAATGACCAAGAGGAGTTTAGCTGAACAGGTGCTGGGTTCTGCTTTCTCATACTTTTTCACTGTAACAGTTGGGTTTCGGTCATGAGAATAAAGGGACTGTTTGAAAAAAAAAATGGTGGGAGTTTCTAGCTGCAGCTCTCTGGTGAGAAAACATTCAATAGTATTTATTCAATTTTAAAGACCACTTGTTTGTCATATTCAAAGAAAAAACATTTATCAGTGTTACTGGTCACATATTGGAAGGCAGAAAGCAAATTACTTTCTAGGTGAAGTCTTTCTGAATATCATTAACAACATTACAACTAGTATATGGGTCTAAATATGGGTATAGACTTCTAGTATATGGGTATAAATTTCTTTTAGATATGGCACAGTGTCTTGTTGAAACAAAGGCAATTCAGCATTTGTACATTATCATTTTTCATCCTCAGAGTTTTGTCATTTGTGGATGTCTGTCTCTACTCAGCACAACCATATATAGTGTGGAAATGCAGATGTCTTGATTATGAGAGTGTTAGTACTTAACACTATATAAATGACACTATAAGAAGCAGTATATTTCAGACATACTTCTTAAGATCATACCTCCTTATCGTCTTTCCCATATATATCCATTTTATTTTTGTGCTGTCTTTGAATTCATTATCATTATCAGGTGGGATTCAGCTTGTTTTTGAATACATATGTTTCATACCTACCTGTCACTATTTGTGTAGGGGATATGTATCAAACATGCCACAGCAGCCAATAACAACTAGTCATGTAGTCAGCGGAGCCTTGGAAGCCATCCGTTCACCCTCCTCCTACAGAGGTCAGCCTACTCTGGGTAGAACAAACAGCTCTTCAGAGTTCACTGGCTCTATTGAGTGAGTCAACAACTCTAGGCATCTACTCTACTCCGTTTTAAACTTGTTCTCTTAATGTGAAGGCTCAGTGTCATCCATGTGTAGTATGGACATGTTAAGACCTGGCAGTAAGCTTATCTGAAGATTACATGGCTATAAGGAACCATTCTGCCCAATGGACAATAGCTGAAAGACATACTAGACTGAGGAACAGAAATTCTTCTAGATGATAAAATATTTTGACATGTTATTATAAGACTCGTGCTTGGTGTTTCAGATGGTATTTTAAAGATTTCTCTTTTTTTTAAATCCACATAGCATGTATATATGTGTACTTTGCAGATAGACCCAAAGGATTTCCGACTTTGGGTTTGCCAACACAGATGCATTGATGCATAAGGAACTGATTTCAATTTTCTTTAGGAAATGATATCAGATATGGATGCCCACATGTTAGAAGCATGTATTGCTGAAGAAGGCCGGCTTTTCAAAGAGCAGGAAAAATGTCGAGATGAGTTATCCAGACTTGCACATCTGACTTGTCTCAAGGTTGAAGAGAGGGAAGAGAAATCTAGGGATGTTCAGAAAGCCCAGGTAAAAAATTATCTCATATAAATGAAAGACTCCTCTAATGTGAAAGCTGGGATATGGAGAAACTAAATTACTAGTGAAGAGAGCCTTATGGACTCACTTTATTATTATTTCACTTTATTTATTATTTCCCACTTTATTATGAAGTCCCATCACAACAGAGAAAGCTCACAATACTGTGTTGTTTTATTGGCAATTTATGGTGCAATGCAATAGTATATTGAAATACCATGCCACAATTGAAATAAGGTATTTGAAAGGACTTTTCCTTTCAAGCCTATGGAATAAAGAGGCAGAAAAACAGATAGCCTCAACTGAGATTCCCAGGAGTACAACTATGTGTTTTATTTTACAAATATGTGGACATTAAAACATAAACAGACCTGCTACTCATTCCAAGGAGAGACAGCAACTTTTATATTTAATTAACACACACACACGTACTCAGAGTTGTAACCCAACATGCACCAGCTTTTTTAATCGCCATCTCCTCCTCCTGATGCCAGTGGGAGGTGAGAAAAGGCCTGGTCCACCGAAGGTTAATGATGTGGGGTATTAAAGACTGAGCACAACTGAAAACAAAAAGTCCAGAGCTGTAACAAAATGCAGATGTACTGTTCTACTCTATCATCAGTGACTGCTTAAAAGACAGAAAAAAGTAAAGAAACTCCAACATTTGAAAAAGTACAATTTCAGTGGTGCATATGCCAAATAAATATATAGAGGTAGAACCTAGAGCTTGATTAATAGAAACAGTAGAACTCCAGATACAAGGGATCAAGCATTTTGAGACGCAGCATCAAATTATTTACATTAATAACAGTTGTTGTAAGCTTAATATACATAGAAAAACTGTGTTCTTTAATGTTGTTACAATAGAAGTATTTCATTATAATTTGAATAAGTTCTTAGAATAATCTTACCTCACTGTCTTTTCCTTGTAAGAGGAATAGCTGTTCTGAGTCATTTCTTTGAAGGTATTTCTTTAATATATCTAAAGTGCTCACTGAATTCTATTTAAATTTCAGCTACAACTCCAAAATATTATTAAAGAAATAAAGAGAAAGGATCTTGAAATAAGAGAGTGTAAAAAGAGGAAAAGAGAAATCCAAAACCAGTAAGAAAATAATAACAACAATACATTAGCTAAAAGTCTTTTAAAGCTATTGTTATCCAAGTAATGTATACATAAAATTATAATAATTATTTCTTTCCACTTTTCATTTCTTCAGACTCCAAAGATTTGCTAAAATATATGATGTTATTCAAAATGAAAGGAATAAATGTATAAATCTGGTGCATGTTGCTCAGCAGAAAGCAAGTGAAATTAAAAAACGGGTAAAATTGATAGAAAACGAAATAGAAAATTTAAGGAATGCTGTTATAACCAAGGAAAGGTGAGTTTTAAGTAGGCTGTAGATCACAATTATAGAAATGTACGACTAGAAAGACTCAAGAGAGAATCTAGCCCAACTTCATCTATGCCCATATCATCCTTGATAGTTATTATCCTGATTTTAAAAATCTGATTCAAAGATATTTAGCAACACCCTTACACAATCTGTTCCAATTTCTTGTCACCCTAACTCTTCACAATTAGCTTGGGCATCACTGCATGGCACAAAGCACTTCTGAAGTTTGTCTGGCTACTCTCTCACTTTCCTGTCCTTTGAAGGGATAAAGTATCATTGCAATTCCTTTGTATCGCAGTTCTTCAGCCTCTAGTTTCGGAATGATCATGCTATTTCATTCAGTATGAACAATACTATTGCACTCATACTTGCTTATCCTTAGACAAAAAAAAGGTCCAATACATATGTGATCCCACAAGAGATTGGTCTTTGGTACTATTAAATGAGTCACTAGCTAGTAATGCGGCTAATTATTAAATTAATTTAATATTAATTTAATTAATTAATAAATTAAATTAATAAATTAATAAAAATAAATAATAAAATAAATTGATACTTTAATATTAATTAATTTAATGAAAAACTGGATTTCTTGGTTCAAACTCAAACTGAACTTTATTGGATAACATTTATTTCAGATCAAACAAAACATGGTTTCAATTTCCAGGCAATCCTAGTCAAAATGAAAGGTTACATTCACAACAAAGAGGATGAGGTGGTGCATGTGATTCTGTTTTTTCATAGACCATTATTTAGTAGATATGTCTCTTCGTCATCCTAGTGATGATATTCTGCAATATAATGACAATGTCTCTGAAATTGGTATTTGGGCATGTAGGAAACTAGTAAATAGTTAACCGTGTATGCAAAACAACACCACCAAAATTGAGTAGTTTAAAAATATTTTTCTTTTCCCCAAATGTTGTTTTTCAGTGACAAAAAAATTGCAGAACCAGACCAAGGAATGCATTCAGGATAAATTCACTCAAAGTATATTGTGAATCTCCAAGTAGCTTGATTTCAAAGTCATGCTGGAGGTAGCTAGAAAAGAACTGGAACTTTAGTGATTTAAGTGATTTTTGTTAAGAGGCACAAGCTGACACTTTGTGCTAAAATTTTTGAAGCTTTCCCAATCAATCACAGTTGAAAGGAGAGGGAAAACAAGGCTAAGGCAGCATATATATAGTCCAGATTTCATAAACATCTAATTACTATAGAGGACCCAACTCCAGTATAGATCCCACAGACATTTTGATCTCTGCAAACCTAGTTTTAAAACTAGCATGAGTTACTGAATTATCACTAATTCTCTTGCCTATGGAAAATATTTTTAATCCCAATAACAGACTTTAGTATCATCATATCACTGACTTAACTGCAACCTACACAATTTGGAGGACAGAGTATCAGGACAAATAAGAGAAAGGGTTTTTTCAGAAAAAAAATTAATAACGCCTTGCATTTCTGCAATATTGTCATACTTTCAGTCTGAAATTTGCTTTACAGAAGTTTAATTCCATTCAGTAATACCCTGTGGAACTGGAAAATGTTATACACATGAGGAAAATAAATCAGAAAGAGGCTCATTGCTTTGCACAGAGTAGTTCAGCAATATAATGATGGAGCCCATGAAGGGAGGCAGGATATTTCATCTGCAGTTCTGTATTTTAACAGGACACTATGGTTCTCCTTTCACTACCTCTTTTGTGTGTTGACATGTCCATCTCCCCAGTGTAGATGAAGTAGTGACACTTGATCAAGAAGTGATACTTACCACAATCCAATGCAGTAACTCTGAGTTCCATGTTGTGAGCAAAGGAATGATCCATGTGGCCACAAGAATCTGTATTTTAAGTGAAGAACCATCATTTAGTGGCCAGCAAGGTTGCTGGAAAGAATTAGTTCTGTTCTTCATTTTTGTGAGTCTAAAATATGATCTTGTCAGTAACCTTTCATTTTGATTTTTTTTTTTTCTCTCATCTGTCAAACAGAGAAACTGACAATTTTCTTTCATGTGTGCATGTTGTGATACATTGTTTTATAAAAATAAAAAAAAAAAAAAGCTTGGAGACCTTTGAATCTCAACCACAAAATTATTTAAATATCGTTCTTTAAATAGAAGGGCAAGATTTCTACACATTAAGACTTTGCCTCACATTTTATGCTCTGCTCTTGAACTTTATTTCTTACGTCCCCTTGGATTAGCCAGTGGAGAAGAAAAGAGCTATAGTGCAGTACTCCATTTATAGCATTTTGTGGGGCCTTAATCCAGTTCTCTTCAAGCTGGCAAGAGCTTGCAGAGAGAAGCTGTTCTCAGAGAGTTTTTCTACTTGTAATGCTTCTGTGAAGCAGAGTGACTTAGAAGATCCTTTGTGTATTTGAGGAATTAGTTTAAGCTCTGCTTTTAGTTGCTGAAATTGCTTTCAGATTGCAAGGACTAAAAACTTTCCTCCTTTCTGTTATGTTAAAGAAAATTACAGAAACAACATCTGAAGAATACAAATAATGTAGCAATTACAGACAGTCTCAAAAGTGATTATTGCAGAATTGCACAGCTCATACATGAGATGAAAGAAAAGATAAAGCAACAGCGTCTGGATCTTGCGAGACTTACCAATATGGTCACCACTATTGAAGAGGAAATTGTGCAGCTACGCAAAAAATATGAAAGGGCTATTCAGCAACGAAATGAGAGGTATAGGTGTAAATTTGATGTAATATAGTATTTAATTTTGACATTCATAAATCAGCAATATTCTTCAACTTTGGAGCACTCCAAATGAGGAATACTAAAGGACTGCCTCACAACAAGGCTTCGCTAAACAGTGCCTCACTGCAGTGCCAGTGCTGCTTTGCGTTACACAGCTGCTGTTTCTCCATTGGTGACAATGCTCACTCTTCAGAAATATTATTAAAAAGATATGGTGGATTGGCTACGGAATGCCTTGAGAGCTTGTAGCCTCCTGCTCTGTGCTTTGTGCACAGATAAGTTATAAAATGCAAAAGATGTAAGGCTCCCTGATTATGATAATCCATTTTTAAATGAATGCTGTGAAAGGCCTGAAGAGCTTTTAAAATTATACGAGAGACTCAAGTAAACTTTGCAACTATTTGTACTCTGATTTTCACATTGCAGTTATTTTTGTTACCTATTTAAAATGTTGTCGTGATATTAAAATAATATTTGTGAAAGCTTTGTACATTTTCCCAGATTATTACTATATTTCAAGGTTGCCAGTTATGTTCTTGAATGGAATACACTGAATATGAATTTTTTTTTTTTTATTTTACCTTTTCATTTTGGGTTTATTGCAGTGGTCTTCTGCTCAGAGATCGAGAAGAAGAACTATGCATTTTATACGAAAAAATAAACATTCAAGAGACGTTGTGTAGAAATGGAGATACTGAGATGCAAGTTATGGATGAAAAGATCAGAGTTCTGAAGCTGAAGGTAGCTGAGAAAAAGAGACAGATTAAATTGTGGTTCAAAGCACTCCCAGTGAGGAATGCCCTGGATGCACATCTGGTCGTACTTCAGATACAGGTTGGTGGGAAAAAAAGCCTCTTTTTTTTTTTGTTATTTGTATTATCTTGTATTTTAAAACTTAAGGTAATTTAATAGAAAAAAATGTGCAGAGGTACAATGTTTATTAAAACAGAAAGGTCAGTAATACACCTGTCTAGCAATACACTGATGCTTGTTTTTAACTTCAGATATGTGAGTTTCTACACTTACGTGTAACCGCTTGATGCGCTTTGTTATGCACATGCCAGATGCTTCCTGGGTATGGAATCTCAGCTAACCCTCCCCATAGCCTGAAGTGTCAGTATGACTAAGCTGGAGAATGGGAGTCATGGGGAAAAAATGGGAATGTAGACAAAATTTTTAAAACTGTATTGAGGGGGGTAGGTGGAGGGGTGGGAGATACACTTAGCTCTTCAAATTTGTAAAATAATAACTCAATTCACACTTGACCCTGAGCCTACTCTGTAAGCTGCTGCCTACAATGGTATAATCCACATATATTTTCTTCTACAGAAAAACAGTGTAAGTTTTAGTTCTAGTTACAAAATGACATTAAACAACGAACAAACTGCAGTGTTTGGGACATTCTTTCCTTGGTTTCTGAAATGGCTCATTTACTTTTGACCTTATCTCCAGATGGTAATTTTTTCCATACATATTCTGCTAGTGCCTGCACAAAATCATAAATTTGGGTGTACCATTGCCTTTTATAATTGCATCGATGGGAGCTGTGACTCACTGTTAAATAGTTCTTGCACTATGCTGTTAATTCTGGCCTTTTAAAGAAATTGTATGCTCTGCTAAAAGAATAAATTGTTGTACAATATCTTACGTAAATTGTACCCCAAAAAACAGCGCCATTACAGATTTAAATGATGAACAGAGGCAGTATGAAAAAAAAAAAAAAAAAAAAAAAAAAAAAAAAAAAAAAAAAAAAAAAAAAAAAAAGATAGACTAAAGAAAAAGAAAAATATATGTTTTCAGATAAGATTTAGACTGAGAGTCACTGAGTCAAATACAGGAACAAAATGTGGATTATTTTTGTGAACTGAGAGTCAATCATAAAACTTTGCTTTTTCTGTTCTGCATTCCTAAAACTTTCTCCTTTGTGATGATGGTTCGTGTGAAGCCTAAAATCACCTTTAAAGGGAGGCTATTGTTACAGGTACTTTAAATCTTTTTACAATATTGACATAAATCTAAAATAGGAAAATACAGATTGGTGTGATGTTACACACGGAGTAGTCTTAGTACATGTTCCCAAATCAGAGATTTTCCATTGAACAATGTCAGATAACCAGTTATCAGCCTTTAAACTGTAACTAGATACTGTGGTCAATGAATATTACGTGGTTCAAACTGGCCATTAAATAAGCCATGTCCTTATGCTCAACCATTCTGGCATTAATACTCTTCCTCCCACTGCCAATAGCCTTTTTTACTCGTGAGAAACAGTTTCAAATTGTTTGGCTTTATCTCCATGATTTAAATAAAAGCCATAAGCCTGAATCTGAATTCTGGTGGTGTTTGCCAAATTCAGATTGCTAATTCCTGTCCTGATTACAGATTCAATCCCATGTTGAAATCCAACTCAGCGTCTCTTCAGTTACGATGTGCAAAGGATCTTGTGACAATGATCAAGACTTTGACTTGATGTGGTGAATACAGATCTAAATCCTTTGTCTTGCGTATGAAACCAACCTCTGAAACCAAGCTGAAATCTGAAGAGGTGGTATCAGAAGCTCCTTTTGGACTACCATTTGTCTATCTTTCAATTTAGATAATTATAAATGTTCAGAGAGAGCATCCATGCACCACAAAGTCTATGAAACCCTGATTTTTATCAGAGGCCCTTAGACCTCCTCTAACGCAGACTGCAAGTCTCATGTCTGAGTTCTCTTTGTTTTTATTTCTCCATTCTGTTGTGACCTTGTGTAGGAGCCAGTGTGCCTAATCTTAACTTCATGTTAGTAGCCCACAGAACAAATTACATAGATAAGTGAACAAGGTCTCTTTATTAATGGAAGAACTGGGTGTCTGCCTCCAGGGAGAGATTCTGATAGCCTTGCTTGGGGAGCACAATATTCCTCTTGGAGATCTTTATTCTCAAGGCAACTGCCTCTCCCTCTTGATGGTAGGGGAAGCTTTGAAATATGTAAGAAGGATGCTTCAAAAGGCATCTACAATTGAAATACAGCTGAGACCATCTGAATTAGGCAGGCTGAAACCTGTACCTGTACCTCTTAAATTTCCTTCTTCCCTTCTCCTACCCTTCCTGCCTCCTTAAGCCTTGGGTATTTTCAGACTTTCTCATCTTAGTCTTCTCTGTCCTATTTTTCTCCTCTCTTTCATTTCCCAATCTTCCCATTACCCTAGAACCTTTTTCCTTTTTCTTGCTCCACAGGTGAATTAAACTTTCTAGTACTGAATGCTGAATGATTTTCCGACAACAGATTACATCATTGATAATACTTCAAATATATAGAGAGAGCTAAAAGGAAAACAAGTCTTACAAAACAGAAGATAAAAGGAAAACAAATCTTACAAAACAGAAGATATTTCAATATTTGTTTGCATTTGACTGAGATATTTTGACTCATTTAGAGACAGTTTGAATCTATGTCCCATATATTCTCATCAGATGCTTTAATCAGCACTAAATTAGCTGTTCTGACATAGGGTATCTAGTCCTGTTGGGGATGCATCTCTTGGAATAGACAGATGAACGAGTACTTTGTATTCAATAGGCTGCAGAAGGTGACCCCTATCCCGGTGGCTGTGGTACCCATTGGGAAGGGGAAAAGCACTGGTCAGGGCTGTGTGCCAAGTCAGCAAGAACAAAGGTTTCACCTGGGTCTCCTATATTCCACATGAGCTGTTTAATCATCAAACTGATGCATGTTCCACTTGTACAGTTTTCATCAGAAGCTGAATGTTTCCACAAAAGAGCGAAACATTGGTGAATAGGTTTTATCTAATGAAATATTGTTGTCTTAAGCAGTACCAGGCCTCTTCTAAGCAAGTGCTAGTAATGTAGACTAGGTATTTTTGTTACTATCAATGCAAAGCACTAAACCCAAAAATATTTACAGGTACTTCCTTTATCTGACACAAAAAATACCTGGTGAGATTCTGAGGTGGTTTTCTCCAGGCATAAAACTATCTAACATCTAATTTGGACTGCACATCAAGACACTGTTCCTGCTGACTGAAATGACCCGTGAAATCTAATCTGCCTTCTTGTATTAATGACAAATACTTAGCATTAATCATTAATTAGTCCAACATGTAGACCTGCTGAGCTGTCAAGATGCTGTAAATGGGACTTTAATGCCTCAGAGTTCAGCTAACGTACAGGGACTGTCAGTTTATTTGAGACATTTGGCATCAATGTTTGTCCAGTTTTCAACACAATCCCATGAAAATCTTCAGACTACATCACAGACATAGAAAAACAGGGCTCACAGAATGGCAAAGAGTTTATATAGGCAATCCTGCTCCTGCTCTAGCATCAGACTGCCTGTCATTTCTGAGAGGGCTAAACTGCGCTATCAAGCCACCACCGGGAAACCCCAGTTTCACCGTCAAGCTATCCCAATCCTTTTTTAACAGTGGAAAGATTTTCTTAACCTTTAGTCTGGATCTTTCTTGCTGCAGTGTCAGAACAGTGATTTGTATTCTGTCCACTGGGGACATGACAAATAGAGTATTCTCTTCCTCCCTGCAACATTTCATGTTACTGGAAGAAAGTTAATCATGTTCCTCTCCCATTCTTTTGCCGCACAACCCTGTTACTTTCAATTAGCCCCTACAGATTTTTCTTAGGTCTTTTTAAAAATTATTACTTATTTTATTTTTGGAAACTTGGTCTTATTTTTCTTGAAGTTCGGTGCCTGGAGTCAAAGGATTCATTCAGGCATCTTGCAGGTTACATTTCTACTTATGTGTCCAGGTACAATGGTAGTTGTAACGTGAAATATTGATTCGTCTTCATGTAAATGTATGCAACAACCAGAACCTTTTTTAAAAAAAGGGTATCTAATCAGTCGATTTTGATGCTGTATTTGTACAGGTAATTCTTCCTACTTACCTGTAGCACCTTGCACTTGTTATTTAGTATTATCTCTTTCGTTCAGAGCTTTTTTCAGACCAAGGGAATTTTGATTTTGAATCTTCTCCCCCTAAAAGTATTTGTAGTTTCTCTGAACTTAACCTCAATCTATTGATATAGTACTTACGTTTTCATCAAGAACCTATTTCCTTAGCTCATCTATGAGAATGTCATATGAAACAAGATTTAAGTTGTGTAAAAGTCAAGATGTATGATACCTGCTACTTGTTGTCCACACACCTGTTAAATTATCATAGTAGAAAATTGGTCTGGTTTGGCATGACTCCACACACCTATGTTGGCTGTTATTCCTACCCTTTTTCTCTTTTAGCTATCTACAAAGAAAGCTTAATGATTTGTTCAGGGTTTATTCTTCAGAAAGTGAAGATAAGTTATGTATGGTTCCATAGCTCCTTTTCCCCATTTTTATAAATAGGTATGATATTTGCCCTTTTCTAGTGCTCTACGTACCTTACCTACCTCTGAGATTTCTAAAATAGGCACCAGATCTCCACTTTTTCAGACCAGTCCCTTCAGCTGGGTATGAGTTCACTCTTGTCTGTTCATCCTTCAACAACTGATCCTGACTGATTACAATCAAACATAGTAAAGCTGCTCTTCTTTTTCCTATCCCCTGTATCAAATCCACTCCAAGAAAGAAGGGATTTTTTTGTTTGTTTTAAGACTTAGAATCTCTTAGAACTCAGATAAAGTCTTGTCCAAGGAAAAAACTACAATTAGGAAAAAATAGATACCTATAGTCACATCACTTAAGCAGACACAGAATAGCATGATTATCTCTAAATGTGCTTTGTTTTCTGTACTGTTGGACTAGCCTGCATCTAATCACTCTCAATTCATATTACATTTAAAACTAAATCTAGTATTTAAGTTTAACATTAAGATTTTTATGTTGTTTTTTTTTTTTCTACTTTGGACAGTGCTTTTGCTGCAAAGTAACTATTGAATCTTGCAAAATTTTACTTGGTGAGCTGTCCCTAATCTCATTAAGGAGGCATAAATGTCTCCAACAAGGCATTTTCACATGAGTTAGTGGTTGAGAAATTTGGCCCCAGATAGGAAACATCACTGGAAGCATAGCTGCATCCTGTTGTTTATGCTGGTCCAGATTTTACATTCTTCCACTCTGTATATTTTTGGACTTGAGTTTTAGTTGTCTATAATTAAAATAAATCTTTCAGTACCTAGTTAGGCACTGACTGAATCATGGTTTGTCAAAGAAATTGTTCATTATGGTCATTTAAGGTCTTTACTTTGCCTGCCCTTAGATGAAATGTAAAAGAAAGAGTTGTGTAACGCTTTTTTATGAGAAGAATTTAATTCAAGTGTTCTGGTAATGTTTCATTACCACCCAAGAAGATCTGTCAGTTTTCCCTTTTCCAGTTAAACATGACTTTTTAACTTCCAGTGAACAAAGCCCTTTCCCGGTAGCAACATCTAAACATTTACTTTTTATTTTTGGTGACTGTTGATAACTTTCAGAGCGAGTGACCACTTATTTCCTTAACAATATCATCACCTGCAGTTGATAGTTAGCATTTATAGCAACTTACTTGCGTTATGTTTTGTCAGTGCTAATAGATCAAGGTTGGAGTGACAATGCACTGACAGATGGCCAGGTACATATCAAAGCACAAAACCTCTGCAATGTCAGTCTTGCAAGTTCAAACATGAAGAAATGGTCCCAGTCACTCCTTCAGTGAGTATTTATGCAAAGCATGGATATCCATCTAGTGTATTCTGGCAAGTGTTCTTGCATGGGAAGGGCTCATGTTGGAGAGGTCAGGGAACACCTGCCTCTCTGGGTCCTGGGAGTACCACATTGCTCAGTGTCACCACTGAGTCACTTCAGGACATGTGCCTGGCAGCTTTAGTGTAGAAAACTTGGGTGCCTGTAGGGATGAGACCTTTAGCACTAACCAGCAGGGAAGTGGGACTTTCAGATTTAACTTGTAACCAAACTGTCAGGCACTTGCATCCTTCCTACAGCCCTAGATGGGTCCTGGGGGTCAAACAGATAATTACAGGGGATAAAGGAAGACACCCCACCCAAATATGTGATGTATTCCTGAGGATAAAAGAAGTAGTCTGAGGATAAAGAAACAGGTGGAACTCAATTTCTGTCAGACAGCAGGGCTTGCTTCCATCCTGCTCCTGTCATACAGTTGTGTCTTTAAAAAAAAAAAAATTAAATGGCTGGTAATTCTTTGTATTAAACCCTCTCCCCTGCACAAGGAAATCTTGTCTGTTAGTGCTGAGAAGGGCTGCAGGGATGTGCTCAAGCTGTGAGTCCCACAGGAGCCCCAGGCACCCACCACTGCCCCCACACAGCCACCTCCAACGAGGAGGCACCAGCTCAGCCAGGCTGCAGAGACCTGGGGCGCAGGGAAGGATGTGGACACCTGTGGGGGCCCCCACCCTTCCCCACTGCCCCTCTCCCTCCTCAGAATGGAGGCGTAGCTGTGGCGGGTCTCAGCTTGCTGCCTAGCCCCAGCATCTCTGCTCCGTCCCCTGCCTGCTAACAGGGACTGCGGGGGGTGGCCCTGAGCCCACCCTGCTACGGCCCAAAGGACATGAACAACCTGTGGCTTTTCATCCAGGCCACCTAGCAGAAGCTGAAGAAAGTATGAGTCTCTGGGACACCCCTTACCAAACCAAAACCATCTTCCAGTCCAGGGCTCTTGTGATACCTGGTGGCTCAGAGAAGCCTCTTCGGTGTGGTTGAATTACTTATACACAATTTCAGGTGGTTGTGTTGCACGTGGAGAATGAGACAGGGGAACAAGCATTCAAGACATCTAAACCATTCACAAGATGAAGCTGATTTATATTTGTGCATTATAGGGATGACCTTCTGGACACGATTCATTGCTTTTCGTATTTGTTTTCATTAGCAATAGGAGAGGAGGATGATGTACATCCACCTCTGGTTTCGTAGGGAAATGTTTCCCAGTGTTTGACCAGTATCGTTTTGCTTAGCCCTACACCACCCAAGCATCCCCAACATCTCCCAGCAAGGCTGGAGTCTTGCTTCCAAGCCCAGGTGTTGGCAGTGCAGCCACCCCAGCCGCATCAGTGCAGCTCTCCTGGTGTAAATCACACTGAGACCTTCCATCTCTGGTCACACAGTAATAGTGGGGCTTTTTGCTTCTTGTCTGAAAAAATAACTGTTGTGGTTTTTTGTTTGCTAGTATTCCCAGTGCAAGGACAGGATTAAACAGATGGAAGAGATCTTTGCTAACCCCAAAAATGAGAGTAGAAGGCGAGACTTGGGGGGGCAAGACCCATCTCCACCTGAGCTGCTAAAAAAGATTGAGCAGGTAACATCACTTCTCACATTACAAACTCTCCTGATGTGATTGACTGCTTTTGGAAAAGGCAAATGGTATCTTTTATTTTTAAATTAAACTTTCTGTAAGCAGAATTAAAATAATTGTGATTGGCTAACGGGAACTCCAGCCCAGCATCTGCTTTCCAGGACAAATGGACGTGGGACATTTTGGCTTCTTCCAGCAGAAGCTGGCGAGGAGGAGCTCTGCGTGGCACACCTGGCTCCGCAGCACCCTCTGCTAGCTGGTCCATTTGCATCATTGGCACTTCAGTGCAGACCCTCCCGCTTCACTACAGGAAGGCACAGAAAAGGCAGCAGAAGGAAATAAATGCAGAAGAACAAACTGCTAACAAAGTTGTCATTCTTCTGCAACTGGCTATTAGCTATTCCACCACTATGCACAGGCTGTGAGCAGGAGGCAGTTCCCACTGCCCTCTTAACAAAGGCTGCATGTGTGACCTGGGACCAAACACACACCCTCCTCAGGCTTTGGCTTTACAGCTTTGTTTCCATGCCAAGCAGGGGGCCACAGACCAGACCCTCATGGAAGCGTCAGCCAAGCCGCTGCACGCCTGACTGCAGCGTTGCCAGCGACTGCCACGAGAGGCTTCAAAATGAAGCATTAGGTCCCACATGAGAGCCAGTTTCAGGGCACCTCCTGTATGGCAGCGTATGGGGGGAAGGTAAAGGAATGAAGTGAGCAACTGTGATATTTTCTTAGATAATTCTGTCTGTCCCATTTATAGGGGCACAAAACTCCCTCCACTGAATTTAGTATTCAGTGGTGATTCACATGGAGCTGGGACGGTATTAGGGTAACTGCAAGCTCAGAGCAGCACACACCTACATCCTCCTTTTGAAGTCTATAAGGATTTACCACAAACACCTCTGCTTGAATTGCTTGAGTTTTTGCTTTACTGTCCCATATTCCTTGACAGGAGGGAGCTCTGCATAGCCAAGCAGGTTACAACACACACAGCCTGCTATTACCAACCCACACCTTAAAAAGCCAGGTTTCTTAGACTTGTGAGATAAGTTTAAACATTCTTTCAAGCTCCTTGTGTTTTTAAAGTCCTTTTAGTTGCACAGTACTTTCTTTTTTAGTCTTTAGAGCCCATACTTTTTTTTTTTTTAGCAGCAGAAGTAAAAAGGTATTATTTAAAGCAAGAGCTGAAACCTTCTCATTATCATGTGACTCAAGAAACCAGAAGTTTAAATAACAAAAAACTCACTAGAAAAAAATTATTGTTTTCAAGAAAAATTACACCAAGGCAGTAATAATGCTGGTGTAAGCCCCTGTCCCTGAAAACGGGCCTAGTCTGATATGGAAGAATTGTAGACCTGACAGTAACCAACTAAACCAACTTTGGCCTGATACTTGGCAGAGAAGGTGAAAATTTTGATAAAACTGATGGTGATTATTTATGGCTGTTCACTGGTATTACTTCAGCAGCCCTCAAAGCAATCACAGGAACACCTGCTGCACCTTCCCCCATCGTTCACCCACACCCTGTATGCTCCTTCTTGCTGCAGCTAGAGGTAGAGCTGGTGCGGAAGGAGAAGAAGTTGCTGGAAACAGATTTTCTCTACGAGCACGTTTCCCGGCTAACAGACAGAATGCGTGTTGCGGCAGAGAACGGGAAGCAGGACACGCTGCTGTTAGCTAAAAGGGTAAGAAGGGCAGGCTCTGCTTGCTGGCCGATATGAGATGAAATAGCATTTGGGCCAGAGGTAAGATGACTCACTTGCAAATTACAAAAGTGGTTGGAAATAGTGATAGGCAAATCATATGTTAGTCTTCAGAAATTATAGATGTTTAGTAGCAACGATAATACAGACATACCAAAAGCATTAGGTGAGTGTACTTTTCTTTTTGAAAGAAAGTTAGACTATAAATAGTAACTTTCACCAAAATATAGGGTTAGTTCTTTCTCAGGTAAGAGAGAAAATTAGAAATTTGGTAGAATCCTCCTTTTGCACATGTACTTAACAGCCTTTCCACAACAAACATGTCAAAGAAATAAAAAAGAAATAAGGAAAAGCCAGGGAAATTCTACTTCAGCATACAAAAATAGATAAACTTGGTATCTGGCTCGAAGTTTCTTTGTTATTTAGGTAGGGAGAAGCATACAGGAAAGAGGTACCATTTTCAATACAGTTACTTTTATACAGCTATTTCCTTTTAACTACCCGTAATAGTGTTTGGGGAAGAGCAAAAATCTTCTCACCCCCACCTCCTTAATGAAAAAGCTCCAAATAGAGCAGAGCTGAGTGAAAGATAGGGAAAAAAAAAAAAAAAAGCAGCTAATTAATGTAAAACAAGGCCGGGGTTGATTTTTCTGTGTTAGGTTTGACACTTCGGAAGGCTTAGTACACAACATATCTTTATAGTAACCTATAATTTTCCACAGAGAAATAACATGGCTGTTTGTGAAATAATGGCCATGGGCTAATAAACAACTGTAAAAATGTCAGCATGCCAGAAGTTACATTTGCAGGTGCTCTGACTCTCCCAATTCCCTATTAGTCACTTAAAAGAGAGTATTTTAAGTTTTGTTGGGGTTTTTTGTTTAAAGTGTCCAGTCAGACTCAAGGATTCTTGTCCCATTCCTTTTCTATTCCTCTCCCTGCCAAGGATAACTTCACAACCCACTGCCCCACTGTGTCCACTTTATCACTCAATTATCTTGTAAGGATTTGGTTTATTACACTTTTATTGCAAAGTTAATTGTGCATAAACTCAATGCAGATTGGGGTACAAGGCCTTTGAGGGCAGGGGAAGTTTTGCTATTCAGCTGAAAAGAGCAGGAGGTAGTTACAAACTTGCTTTTCTTGTATTGGAGTAAATGTGACTTCTTATGCTGCCAGTTTCTGTGGTTCCATGTGTACACAGAAGCACAGATCCTGTTTAAGTCATTTTCAAGCATGGAACTATTTTTTAAAACCTTATGAAGTTGGGCTTGTTTTCACATGCCTAATACACACCTAAGTGTCATGTCCAGTGTCTAAAGGGAAGCCGTAACTAAAATGCAATTGTTACTTACTCCAGACAAACGCACTGCAGAAGAAGGTAAAGAACAGAACCCAGAAGACTATGGCTCTTCTTGCAGAGTTATCCATGAAGCGAGCACTTGCCAATAAACTCCAGCAGGAAATGAGAGACAAAGAACGATTTTTGATGATTGTTTCATCAAGGATAGATCAAGGCCTTCCCCCGCCTAAAGAAATAGAGAATGAATGGTTGAAGGTATTACGCAATGAAAAGATGCAAAAAGAAGCAGCTGAAGCCAGAGCTAAAGTAAGTTTTTGCCATACATGGCAATTAGATCTTCAGCCCCAGCTTTTCACTGCTCTACCTTGTCCTCCCAGAAGAGTTGTGCTCGCTCATGCTGTGGCTGTTCGCTGCTAAACATGGAGCTCCAGAGTCAGAGGAAATGATGGCACAGAGAGAGACAACCACACATTGGGGATCTGTGGAGATTTAAGTGCAGTCTGACAACATCGCTTACAACTGGTCATTGAATCTTAAGGAGGGAATACACTAAAAGGAGATCTTACCTTCAATTATTAATTTGTGTGACCATGCTTTGGGATGATGGGTGGGATAACCACTGGTGAAGTACTGCTTTCCCTTTGATTTCAAAGTAAAGCTGCAAAAGGTGGGGTGTGGTGTTTGGGAAAAGTTCTTCCGCACACCAGATGCAGTGAGCATCAGATCAGAAGTAGCAAGAAATGAGATTGTTGGGCAAGACACTGAGGGCCAGCAGGGCAGCATATCAAATAGTGCTTCAAACTCTTACCCTGCAGGATAAGAGCTGAGACTGTCAGTCATCCCTGAGCAGAGAGCTCCTAGAGAAGTAAAAGTGATACAGAATTGAGATGTGCGTGCTGAGGGAACTCTTGCTGATGGGAAATAAGATCTGCTATAGGAATCCTTTAGCTAATCACTCCCAAGGGAAATCTGAAAGGTGCACAAAGCTGGGAGAGGAATACACTGTGCACACATTTAAACAACTTAATGTCATGCAGAAGTGCTGTAGCAAAACTGGTTTAGGATAAGAAACTTCTGTCATTAACACTCCTCCTCATGCTGTGACTCAGTTTCCTTTCAGTGCCAGGGATACAAACTCACTGCAGTAACAGTATTTGGGAACAGCTGCTCTCAGCATAAATACAGCCACCTTTCGGAGCATCAGAACTACTGTCTTGTTCCTGAGATGTTATGTGCACACTTATTACAACCTTTAAAAGTTCATTTAATCTGTTTTCTTCACAAGCAACAAGAGCATTACAGGCTCAAAGTGTATACTGTTTAAAAGGACAAACTCACATGGTCATTAACTCACACTTTCCTTTTAATCCCCCTCTGGGTTTCCTGGTTTGCTAAGGCCTAGACTGATGGAGTTTCCTTTGTTAGGCATCCCGACACTGGCTCAGGAGAGTACTAGTGTTTTGAAGCATGTAATCACTTGGTGATCAAAATGTGTTCTTCGCAGCATGCTGCAGAAGAGGAACAAGCTGCAGCAGTCAACTGTGTCCACACGACAGCTGAACAGCGCCCAACTGCCTATATCCCAGATGATGAACACAGCCTCCTGCTGCCGCGGCCCTACGGCGCTCTGGCTCCTTTCAAACCGACTGAACCTGGCTCAAATATTAGACATTTCAGAAAACCTACTGTAAAGCCAACTGAAATCTGAACAGACAGCACCTGAAGCAGGAGAGGCCATACTAGCTGCTGAATCTCAAGGGCCAACAGCATTTACACTGCACTGAAGAAACATTCAGTAGTGCTTAGTCAAATTCCATACTGAAAACAAAGTAATTGTTAGTGCCACAAGCATTAGCTAAATAGTTAGGGATCCAAGTTCCCTTCCCTGATGAGGAGGAGCATGGTATCCCCAATGTGCAGTATTTTAACACATTAAGAAAAACAAATGATTGTCATATTATGCTTATTTTCTTCCAGGTGATGTTTTATTGCATCTGATTATATAATACATTCCATTAAAAAGAAAAGGCTAGAAAAATCTTGTGTGTTATTCATACAGTATGAACAAAGTCCCCATTGCTTACACAAATACACCAAACAGCTTTCTGCAGCCTGGGACTGGAGTTTACACTTGCCAGACAAATTTTAGTTATATTGAGAAAAATATTCCTTCCCTCTATGGAGTTACTGAGAAAGCTAAAACTCTTGCTCCACTGATAGCAATGACAAGGGAATCACCATGAACTTGCTGAGTCTCTCCTGAGAGCTCTATCTTTTTATTTCTCTGGTAAGGAACAGGAAGCATCAGTGGAAACTGCTCGGAGTGAATGTCACAGGTTGCTATTGAAAACCTGCCAAATCTATCAAACTGTCAATGAGTTTCACTAGTTTCATAGTCTGAAACTTTGAGAGAGTTGTTTTTAAATCCAATAGAGACTGCAGAAGTCCTACATGTCAGAACTTCAGGTTTTCTCTGCATAGCAAACCACTATTACTATCTTAATGTCACAGTTCAGAACAATAAAACAAAAACAAAAACAAAAAACAAGAAAGCAAACAACACCGGTTCAGTTATATATAAATAAAAGTTGAAAATGAAGAAAAATCAATCTCCATCATGTCTTTTTGAAGCTGAGATTTGAGCTGCAACATGAAAGAATGTAAAACTGTCCAAGCCACCGCTAAGGTAAATTTCTAAAGAACTTTTTTCTTGTTCTGTATTGCTTACAATTTTTTATACATATCTTAAAAAAACAAACCCAAACTCTGTCATGTGCACTTTAAGAAGTTTATATTTTGCGCTAATTACAAAACTGAATATATTAGAATCCAACTCCAAAGGCAGAAGTATCATACACAAGTACAACCACAAGGAATACGGTTACTGATGCATTATATACAAGACTGATTCATCATTTGTTAGTCTTACCTGCTTTACAAAAAACACAGCATGAAATAATTTTATTACCAGTTTCTTGTTACTGTACAATACAACTGGACTAACTTCTTCAGGACTGTCTATCTTGTTAAAATAACTGACATTAATACCAATTTTCACAGCGTGCTTTGATACCTGCTGTAGTTCCCCTTATTTGACCACTTCAGCACAGAACCACAGGTTATCTCTCACTGGAAACCTGGGTTTGTGTCAGACGAATTTCTCTAGGGTTTATCTAGAGGTCAGTGATTTCAGCATTAATTCGTTACACCAAACAATATTATGAGTAGCTTATGTCAGTAACAGTGGCTACACAAAACTGCAGGTTATTTAGGAAACAACATGACATTTAAGTTTAAAACAAACAGGAAATATAGTTGGTTGCACACTTCTGTGTGAATACTTTTTATACAAGAGTACCACAGTCATCCTTCTTCACCAGCATGCTATTTGAGGCCCAGAAGGTTCATAGTGTGTTTGAGTGCTATTTCCTCTACAAATCTTACATTAATGTGATCTTGCTTTTCATATGGATGCACATCTAGAAAAACATTGTGAGAAAGTTAGTATTTACAAAGTCCTAAGTGTTCTCGTACAGAGTCTTGCAGTCTATTCAGCATCTCAATCTGCAATACCAAAAGATAAGGTAATAGACGGACCTGTGTTTCCATTGACACAAGACACCTACACCTTTCAGTGGGCTCGTCTGGACGCTCACCCATGGCAGAAACTTTCCTGTAGTGGAATGTAAATGACAGACCATCTCTGGAGGCCACTGGGGATTCCCATACTAATTCTACACTGGAGATCCAAACCATGATTTAAGCATAGTAGCTATGTTTGTGCTAGTGCATAAAATGGATGAGGGCATATTCTCATATGCTTCAATGTGGTTTAACTCTTCTTCCTCCCCAAATGGGATGATATCCATACATGGACAATCCCGTTTTAGCCTTCAGGTCCTTATCCTGACTTTATTTTGTTAGTATAGGCACAGCCAGTAATACTAAAATGTAATGCTTCCCTTAATGCACCTTGGCATCTTCAGATGCTTAGGTTTACTCTATGAAGCAAGTGCCCTAACTAATTTGAATTTAATTTGAAAAAAAGGGACATCACTGAAATAAAAAAATGCCTGTTACTTCAGAGCAACTCCTGACCTAGTGATCTGAGTGCTCTTTTCTGAGGTGTAAGATCTGATTTCAGTTGCCTCTTAGCCACCACACCATCTAAATAAGGAACAAGCCCTTCTCTCCATTTGAACACAGAGTAAGAGCTACCCCCACACTGTACATGAACATTTCACTACATATATTCTGAAAAATGAAGTTTGCCAACTGGATTCAACACAGAGAGGATGTGGATGAAAGGATATGTGGCGAAGCAGCCCCCTGGTACTTCCCATCAGCAGAAAAACAACCAAACCTACATGTTCAGACATCACTGGAATTTTAGCACTCAGTTATGGTCAACCCAGCCAGAATACAGCTGAGTGAGAGTATCACAGAGTAAAAACTACTGTTTTCCAAAGTACAGAATTAACGTTACCTTGATTCTCTATGTCTGCCAGCATATTACTCAGGTAGTTAAGTGGCAAAAACTCTACAGGGACTGCGAGTCTCTCAGGGATAGGCCTGCTACACTGTAAGGGAGAATATTTCAGGTTAGTTCACAAAGTTGCACAGTACCAAGTTTCAGTGTTAGTCTAGAGAAAGATCAGGAATCTCAACACTGTCAAAGGAAAAGATTTAGAAAAATGGCCTATGTGCTCTTACCTGCCTGTTCTCCAACTTCTCAAGCAGAAGTTTCACGTATTTCCGTGCAATGAGATTAGCATTTGTTGGATGATTCCAGAACTGGCGGACCTTTTGACCAAGAGCCTAGCAAGCAAAAATACAAAACCCAAAAACCAGAGAACATAAACACAGTGGAAACTTAGGAGGGGGAAAGAAGGGGAAAAAAAGGGAAACAAAATCCAGGCTGTAATACAGACTGCTTGACTTTCAGACACTGATGACAGAAGCTAAGACATCATTTTTAGCCACGGACCCTGCCTTTCACAGCCAGTAACTGAGAGAGTACAATATGCTCCCAAAACATGGGAAACAATCAAATCTTGCTACTCACTATGCTACTCAGTAAGTTTCCTTCAATCAGTCTGTCCCATTGCCTCTGTCCTTCTTTGCATGTGTACTTAAATATTAATTGAGGCTGAAAACGACCGTTTATCCTTTACTGTGACTTTGGTTTAGATCCATTCTTGTTCCAAAGAGTAACACAGACACCCCGTTCCTCAAAGCTCTGTTCGGGATAGGGCTTCTCTCAGGCTCAGTCTAAGGAATCTTACAAAAGCAGAATGGTGACAAGGAGAGATACTAGGAACATAATTTGTATCCCATTATTTAGGACATCATCCTAGGAATTGGCAGCATTAATTCACATTCTAAAAGGCAAAAGAGATTCAAACCCAGATCTTAAACCAAAATCTTAACCAATAAGCAAACAAGTATGAACATACTGTGAAATTAGCTCTACCTTTTTTTTTCCCCCTATCTAGATCTTCCCCCTCATGCCTTTTGGTTGTATTGCAATACAGACTACTGAAAGAGTTCATTTAGGAAACACGGGACAGTTTCACTGGTGCTTAAACACTTGCTTTTGATGTAACTGAAGTCATCTAGTAAATGTAACCTGCTGAAAATAGTCTGAGTGACCCTAAAGTGTCCTTTTTGGCAAACAAACTATTCTCTGCAATTTTTCCCAAAGCTCTAAATAGATACAATAAGTCACTGAGCCTACTGTGTGTAACCAGCAGTACACATCCCCTAAAGCCCTCACGGCTCAGCCCTTCACGTCAAATCGTGGCTGGAATGGTGTTCCCCACCCACCAGGCCTGGGGCTGACAGCCCGGCGAGGCCCCGCGCTGACCCCAGCTCACCAACCCATGGCCAAAACAAGACACACAGGACAAAGAACCTCCTGTGGAGTTCTCCTTCCCTAACCCTTCTCGAAACTGCTGCCAAACAAAGAAATCCTTGTTAGAGGAAAACCAAAGCAGCACTTCTGGCCATTTGAACTATACTTTAACAGCCCATAATGAGCAAACAATAAGCAACTTATGTTGAGAAAAGTCTGTTTTACAGCAAGGCAGTCCCCAAGAGGGGATCCCTGGTTTTCCTCTGCTCACTGAGATGTTGTGCTTCCTCTGCAATACTGTGGTGTGCACTAAGAACCAAGGGGAAAATGGTAAGTCAGTCTCCCATTCTGCTGGAACTTTTAATGGAGCATCAGTAATTAGTTCCAGCATTGAGGCTGAGTCACCTTACCAATGGGTGAGGATGGGAGATTTTACAGAGGGGGAGATCTTGTAATTCAATCTCTGCTACAGAGCTGTGATATGGTCAGATTTTACAGCTTTTACTGTACCAGCTTTCAAACATGTTTGATAAAATTAATAAAATGAAGAGGTCACAAGTGAGAAGGGTATTTCTGGATGCTAAAAACCACACACAAATCCTCTTTAAGTTGCACCCTTATTGCTTTATGCAGATGAGTACATGGCACAACAGTGTCAGTCATGTCTACTTGATTCCTGCACCCTGGAGACCCTGTAAAACACTATAGACAAATCTATAACTTATCAGGGTACGCTACAGGTCATGAGCAGCAGATGGAGAAACTGTGGAGTTTCAGGTTATATCTGTGCCCTATTTGAGTCACAGCTAAGTCTTCCATTGGCTTCATCCTGTGTGCAGGGAGGAATTTCCTATCGATTCCAAAAGCCAAGAAGCAACATTTAAAGTGATTAGTTACCTCAGGAAGCCTCATGACTATACTGAACTTCAGCTTTTCATTCTTCTCAGTGTTGTCTAGATCTATAAGAGAAAGGAAGAAAAACCCAACCAAACAAGTAGGAACCACATAACTAATATTTTCAACTTTCACTGAAGGCATTCGGAATAAGTATTATATCCATACCGAATTTAAAAATTTAATTTTAAATAAGGGCTATTAGGAGCGTTGTTTATGTTTATAGCATTTGCAGAAATATTTTTCTGTACATTCATACACAATGTCACCATTTAATGTAACAATTTAAACAGTAATTCAAACATGTTTTGACTAAGTAGAACTCCCCATATTTATAATACTTCATTTATCACGACCAGGCACAGATGAATACAGCATATTGTGTTGTCCATTTTCTTGAACACCAGAGAAATAGCACATTACAAGGGAACATGGTTGCAGCTGTGAGGAAATGCACTGAGAGTCTTATCATGGTGCTGCTGCATCCCAGGAAACTCATGCTACACAGCTGTCTCTTCCTCCCTTCTGATCTAGAAAAGGCAATTAATATGGTTGCAATGCCAACTGTGCCTGCAACTGCCAATTTGTCCCACTCCCCATTTCGTTCTGAAGCCTTAGGCCCCAGTCATTCCCACTGTACATCTGCTAGTTTGCTCCTAAGCCACCTTCGTGGGAAACAAGCTACTTGGGTCCTGCTGAGAAGAAAGCCATATACAGAACATGATCTGCTCTTGACAAATACACTGGTTCATACAGAACTGATTTTAACTCCTGCTTTCAGTTAATATTACATTAAAGACGAATATTGATATATTGGGTCAGGTTGGCTTTTGTTTGCTTATTTTGAAGTTCTACCTCCTAGCACAGAGCTTCTAGCCATTTGCCAATCCCAGCACTAGGATTATCTTAGAATCATGGAAGTGTTTAGGTTTGAAAAAGCCCTTTAAGATCATCTGTCCAACCATTAACCTAACACTGCCAAATCCACCACTAAACCATGTCCTTAAGTACCACAACTACACATCTTTTAAATATCTCCACGGACGGTGACTCAACCATTTCCCTGGGCAGCT
This sequence comes from Athene cunicularia, assembly GCF_003259725.1. Taxonomy (NCBI): domain Eukaryota; kingdom Metazoa; phylum Chordata; class Aves; order Strigiformes; family Strigidae; genus Athene; species Athene cunicularia. Next base: position 69,837,874 of record NW_020799092.1, read on the forward strand.
GTTCCAGTGCTTGACAACCCTTTCGGTGAAGAAATTTTTCTTACTATCCAGTCTAAACCTTCCCTGGCGCAACTTGAGGCCACTTTCTCTTGTTCTATCACTTGTTACTTGGGAGAAGAGACCACCACACACCTTGCTACAACCTCCTTTCAGGTAGTTGTAGTGAGCAATAAGGTCTCCCCTCAGCCTCCTTTCTCCAGGCTAAACAACCCCAGTTCCCTTGGCTGCTCCTCATAAGACTTCTGCTCTAGACCCTTCACCAGTTTTGTTGCCCTTCTCTGGACACGCTCCAGCACCTCAGTGCCTTTATTGTAGTGAGGGGCCCAAAACCAAACACAGGAATCAAGGGGCGGCCTCACCAGTGCCGAGCACAGGGGTCAGATCCCTTCCCTGTCCCTGCTGGCCACGCTATTTCTGATACAAGCCAGGATGCTACTGTCCACCTGGGCACACTGCTGGTTCCTCTTCAGCTGGCTGGTGACCAGCACTCCGAGGTCCTTTCCCACCAGGCAGCTCTCCAGCCACTCTTCCCCAAACCTGTAGTGCTGCTGGGAGTTGTTCTGACCCAAGTGCAGGACCTGGCACTGAGCACTGTTGAACCTCATACAGTTGGGCTCAGCCCATGGCTCCAGCCTGTCCAGGTCTCTCTGCAGAGCCTCCCTACCCTTGAGCAGATCAACACTCTGGCCCAACTTGGTGTCATCTGCAAACTTTTTAAGAGTGCATTCAATCCTCTCATCCAGATTACTAATAAAGTTACTAAACAGAACTGGCCCCAATACTGAGCCACTTGTGACCAGACATCAGCTGGATTTAATTCCATTCACCACCACTCTTTGAGCCCAACCATCCAGCGAAGAGTACATCTGTCCCAAGACATGAGCAGCCAATTTCTCCAGAAGAATGCTGTGGGAAATAGTGTCAAAAGCTTTAAATTCCAGGCAGACAATAGCCACTAAGAGGCTCACCTTGTCATAGAAGGAGATCAGGTTAATCATGCAGGACCTGCCTTTCATAAATTGATGCTGACTGGGCCTGACCACCTGGTAGTCCTGTACATGTCACGTGATAGCACTCAGGATGATCTGCTCCATAACCTTCCCTGGCACCAAAATAAGACTGACAGGCATGTGCCTCTTATTTCAAACATAATTACAGCAAAACCTGAGGACTGGATAGCAGACTACTTCCTTAGGCATAGGTGTGTTCATACAGTCATAGAAATCCCCCCAACAAATTCTATGATGATCTTTAGTATTCACTTTTCTAAGAAGTCCCAAGTGGAAAAACTATAAACTCAAATTCTCCCCAAACAGGTATTTCTTTGTCTACTACAGTAAGGCTTGACTGTATAGTCTGAGTCCTAATTTACTTCCTTTCAGCTGGGCAACACCATCAGCTAAAACTTCACTGAAACAACACTCTGTGAGAAGAGCTGAGTCTCCTGGGTGGTAAATCCCATGTCTGAGTTTGAATGAAAGGACATCACTCCCAATTAGCTGGCTGGTAACAAATGAAACACATGAAACTCACTGTACCTTTCAGCAATTTCCTGACACATGTTTCTGTCAAATGCAAGACTCCATGATCAATATAGTGCAGGAGGGTGTGCAGAGGGAGACATCGAACACCAAGCCCCAAGTGCAAACTGTGAAAACCTACAGAAGAGAGACAAACTTGTCTGGCACAACAATTTATTTTTTTTCTTAGTCTGTATTAGAGACTGGCATTAGTCTAGCTAAAGCCAACACTCTCCTTAACTTCTCACTGTTTCGTGTTGGTGAGGAAATCAGTTTGTCAAAAGGCATGTAGTCTTACTTAGGCATCCTTTAACTCCTCTCAAGTACAATCCTGCCAGAAAGAGGAAAGCCAAGGGGACTGAAGACAGTTATTATAGTCATATACAATCACTAAACATCTCCAAGCTGTTGCCTTATATCCAAATTGTTCTATTAATTTGCCTTTTATCTCCTTCTTTTCTCTCAATTAATCAAAACCTGAGGTCTCACTGCCCTCAGCATGTGGCTGTCACTCACACATTCCCTCAGGCAGTATTAAGACTTCAGTTTTCTTAACATCCCCCAGACGATGGTCTTGTCATCACATGACATCATTATGTGGCAGCATTTCTGCCTACACGTTGTAAGTCTGAGGGATAACCCCATACCAAAACCAGTTTCAAATACTGAAGACAGATCAGGAAATACAAACTGGAAAGACTCAAACAGAATCAGAAAGAATTAAGATGTTAAGAAGTCTTTGTTACAAAAATAAGCAAGTGCTTTGAAAAGATGACACAATTATGAGGAGCTCTAAGAAATCAAAGCCTGCTATCAATGTCATCTATCAAGGCTGGAGGTAATCCTTTCAGAATAAAATTGAAAAATATTAGCAGAGCAACAGCATAAGAAAAAACTCTCTTTTTTCTCCAAGATAGGATTTTCCCTAGTAGCCCTTGACACTCAAATTCAGTTGTCTAAAAAAAAAAAAAACGTAAATGAAAAAAGTCTAAATCTTAGTTCTAAGCTAAGACTGCAACTGAGCATTTCACTGGAAGCTGAAAACGGAACTAAACCTGTGATTTACTGTCTCTATTTGTAGTAACTATTAGGTTTTGTTTCATTTCACTTGCACGTGTTTATGGAGGGTCTTCTCCTCTGTAACTGTCTTGAATAGACATCAATACTACCAAAGCTAACTTGACACATGTGCTAAAACTAGTGCTCTTCTGGGAGGAATTCACAGCATTGTTCTCCTCACTTATGATTACAACAGCAAAACACAGCACTTACCAGGAGGTAAAGGCATGCACATGCCATTTGCAGCTTCTAGAATCCGACTCATGATGTGGAACACTGCAAACTCTCCCACACTTCCTCTCTCATCACTGTATTTAACAAAGTAGCAACATATTAGGAACCCAAGAAGCCCACACTCTCCTGGAGATATGGTCAATCTGTTGTAGTACATGTGCATTAAGTGCATGTGTTTTGGGTGAATTGCCATGGGATGCTATCTTCTTTACTCAGGTACCTGTCACCTAACAGCACTAGCTGTTCGGTGTTGACACGAAGTCTCTGTGGTGTCCCCTTTCTCCTTTCCCCTCTATGGCTTATTTCCAAGTCTCTCAGCAGTACTTGGTATCAACAGAAATAGGTGGGTTTGAGTGCTGGTATAAGTGTCCCGGCTTTCATAGATGTTTAACACCCACTACCCAGCTTAAGACCACTATGAACTAAGCAACTCTGAACTTCAGCTGCAAAACTGCCTATATGATTAAGATTCATGTCAGCTTAGAGAGGACCAGCAGGATCATGAAAAAGAGTACATGACAGTCATACTGATATTTACAGTAGAGTGAGCACCGACTGTTCAAGCGAGTAGTACTGTTGAAGACCAAAATTATTATGCCAATATTTTAAAAGGTAGGCTGAAAACTTTAACAAAGGACTTGCTCACAAGCAGAAGATGCAGGAATGAAGCTGGTATCTCCTCCAAACTTCTTTCAGTATTCGATGTACCAGATTCAGCTAAAACAAAAAAGAAAACATTGAGTGTTTCTAGGAGGCTGTTTACAGCAGCCCCTTGGCCTTCTTTCATTTCACACACCAGTTTATGTTAAAAACTTCTCATGAGACTCCTACTAAGACTTCAGTATTTGTGGTTTTATTTTTTCCTAGGGGCTTCAAATGTAAAATTATTTAAAATTTGAACTGTAACTGAATTGCCTTATTCCATAAGTTTATAGTAAGTGCTTCCAGCTCATCAAAGCCTTGTGCAAGACATAGCACCTTAACTTATCATGTTCCTTGTGGATCAGCTGATCTCACGTTCTTGCATCAAATTCTCAAAAGATGTTTGCCATGAAAGCAAAAACTGCATGTCCAAGTGGCTGAGCATTTGGCAACGAAAGGTCCTGAGGGTCCCCACAAAACTGGATGATGCTGAAGACAATGGAATACTCAGTTGGCTGAGAAAACACTGCAGGAGAAATTGAAAATCTAGTTCCGGTAAGGAGGAAAGATGAGACAAGCAAATGCCTCTCCTCCCCTCCTGAGTTTCCTTTTTGTCCAGTGAAGTAAAACAGTCCCTTTGCCCATACTGCTGCTTCTTTGTGCTCCTAAACTGACCTCCAGTATAGACTGTCAGCATACAAAAGGCACAAGCCCTGTTCTCACTTGGGCCTCCTAAGCCTCTGCAGCTGAAAGAGAGAAATCACACATGAAAGAGTTGAAATAACTTCGCCTAGCCATTCCCTCACAGTTGTCATGTGTAACCACTTCCATATCTCAGAATTGATCACTTCCTCTATGCCTTTCATCTCTAGGCCTCAAAGTGCACTACTCAATCCACCCCAGGAAACTCTGGAAGCAAGTCTGACCCCTGCTTTGCAGGGAGGTATCACAAGAAGTTACAAACCCTTTTCCCCCCAAAATGCAAGAATCCAGGAATCATTTTTCCCTGCTCTCTTTTCTTCTCATAGACTATGCTCTCTCCAACCTCTAACTTGTCACAGGCTCTGAGCAAGAGAGAAACAGGACATACAGGAGAGGTTCATATGCAAAGGCCAAAACAGAAGTATTGGTCTTCAGTAATGCTCCTGAGTGCTCTCCTCTGTACTTTGGCCAGAAAGCTCTGCAAGGTAGCACCTCTTCCCTCCACAACCACCTAATACTTTCCATCTTCATACTTTCTGGATGCAGTGGAAAGCTCCAGTTTAATCTCTCTGGAGCATGGCAAGTTTTCTGCACTCATTCTCCAGGAAATGAGTGATTTCCAGTTTTCAGAGAAGGGTCACAAGAACTGCACCTGCTGCCAGAATGACTTTCATCTCTGGCCAGCACACAGGGTGCAGCTAAGGCCTCTGCATCAGGAGCTACAGCTGGATCTGAAGATCAGTGTTGAGATGAAGGGAAGGTTCTTACAAACCCCAAAATCACGTCTTATGATTTGTGCAACAAAAATGGTTTTCATAGGTATGATACTCCAGAATCAATATTCTTTGCTTAGCAATACAGCAAACCATATGGCTTTCGCATGGTGTAGAAATATAACTTCTTAAGTCACAGTCAACCTAGCTATCACAACATAATTAAATATATGCATGCATGTGACATGACACCCTCACCAACAGCACTACTCACTTTGGAGATCAGCACCTACTATCTACAATGGACATCACAGAAAATACATACAAAAAGAGAAGCCATGTCTCCACTCTTTTCAGTATATAACACACAGAATAACGTGCATGAGAGAAAACAAACATGATCTGTTTTATAGAGGGAGTACAGGCAGCTTTATCTCCAAGGCTAGCAGCAGGCCTCGGGGGGAGCCAAGTTAAGGGCTAAACCCATACATTCAGTGCAAAGCCGTTTTTCATTTAGTAACAAAGATGTACAATATGAAGTTTTTCTGGGCAAGTGTCAGAAGCCATTTCCCTTGAAGTGCTCTAAACTAATGAGAGAATACATGATCAATAGCCAGACAGCACATGCAGCAGTGCCTAGGCTGACACTTGCAAAGCACCTTGCTGTCTTGAAACGTCTATATTTTCAGGCAACAGTGCCTAATAGACTCATGTTCCACTAGTGACGTTTGGACAAGTGCTCAGCTCCTGTGGCTGCTTCTACAGGAAAGACATGTATGCAGCCAAGGAAAAGAATCAAGAGCAAAGGACAAAAGGGAGTGAGACAAGGTCTTGCTGTCTTTCAGATCCCCTCCTGCACAAGGGATACAAGGCACTCCTCCTCCTGAGAAAACTCTCAAATCCAAACGGTGTCTGCCTTCTGTTCCTCTGCAGTTCAGATGCCATCAGATGACAGCTGGCCACAGACATCAGTGAAAAAGGTACTGCTATTGCAGCTACTTCCAGAGACATTTCAAACACTTATTCTGGTCTGCCTCTTTCCTGTGCCACAGGCTGCCTGTTCACTCTGCCTCCCCTTCCACTTGCTGTCAGGGCAGCAAATGTCATACCACTTCTGTAAGTTATTTCCCCCCTTTCCTGCCCACTGAAATGAAAAGAGTGAGAGAAACAGATACGGAGTAAAGCTAAGACAAAGTGATTGCAGGGGAGAAAGAGAATATGGACATACAAACAACTACTGCAGGCTAGGTGGCATGTGGACCGTTAACCAGGCATACTTGGGCTCTGCAGACCTCCTCAGCAAACAAGGGAATTCCCACTGAGACATTTCATTCACACTTCTCCACATTACTTCTCTGTATACAAATACACCCAGTCCTCTGACAGCAACCAGCCGCTAGCCTTTTCTGAGAAGCTGTCAATACTCCCATGTCTTGGCTACTTCCACTTCAGCTGTAATTGATTTATAGAGTGGCTACACACCACAGAGCCCTATTCTCAGCCAACCCTTTGCTCCTGAATGTAATAAAATAAATATTTTATGAAAGCAAACAGACAAGCAAATAACTTCAAGTCTCTTCTTGTTTCAGTAGTTTCAGTAGCTCAGCTACATGCTACAGAAAACTGTCAGAAGAATCAAAGCGATTTACTCCCCTAAAGAACTTCCAAACACTTAGGATATAGAAAGATTTAAGATGTAAGGGTTTCTGACTAAGATTCTTTCTTTTAGTGACATTAAAAAAAAAAAATAATTAATCCTGGAGTTTGCTGATGGGGAGGGCTGAGATTAGTTTTGACTGTTAACATTTAGTCTACAATAATTTAGTTTTGAAGATCAAGGCTGCATAGGTGTTTTCATATTTTGTCTTAGTTTATATTAAGAATGAACAAATGATAACTGGAAACCGAATGAAAGGAAAATATTCCCCTTGTGCCTTTTTTCAGCACTGTTTTCAGGTACAAAGCTTTGGTTCATGCTGTACTGTTCCTATTTTAATCAGCCACTAGTTTAAATTTCTTTCCTGTAAAGATATAGAAAACAGACTGACAATTACCAGTGAAATGACTTGTCAAGCTATAAAGCAAGGCCTGAATAGTAAAGTCAGTAACCTCAGTGGAAGCCGCAGCGGTTCAGAGAACATTGTAACATTGACAGCACAAATGATTTTCACAAGACGTCTGAAACAATGCAGGCATCAGTAGCCTCAAGAAAAGTTTCCATATATTTTCATCCTTAGGAGACAGCACTGTGGGGAGTTTTTCCTGAACAGTGTGGCAGGGCTAGCACAAAGGCAGAGAACATGCTTTACTAGTTGACATGTGAGCTTTCATGGACTCTGCATTCTGCACTTCAAGGACTTGAGACAGATAAAAACAGGTACAATAATTTCTATCCACAACAGCTGCCAGTTTTACTTTTTTTTTTTTTTTAAGGTTTCCCTTAAGAGGATGAAAGATAGAAAAATAAGAATTTGGAAAGCAAATTTTCACTGTAGTTTACATGGATTTCTTCAGGCAAAACTGTCTCCTGTTACACTCACAAAAAGCCCACTGAAGTTAATATGTAGCAGTGATGTTATACTCTCATGTCATGTTGGAGTGAAATATTTTTTTCTTAGTCTGTATTTCCCTGATGGCACTTTCATTATTCAAGACATGCAGCAATGTATTCTACAGGAAACAAAATGGATCTAAAGACCATTCTTTTGACTTTCAGGATGAGGTCACATTTTCACTTCTGAGTGTAGCCCATATTTATACCAGCTGTAAAGGCAACTGTTTCTTCTGTATTCTGAGTGACCAATACAACTATTTTAAATATTATTAATATTTCCTTTATGAATATATAATATTAAGCAGCAAAATATGATTAAACATCTTTAAAACAATGTCCTCCCATCAAATATATGCTACATACACACAGTACATACACAAGACCCTGCCCTCCAACAAATACATGCTTGCTCACAATAGTGACTATGAAATCAAACTAACCAGGTTTGCAACGTAATCCAGAACTATTTGGTCAATCTTCTTTTTTCCTACATACTGTAGATGTCTCATAAGATGATCCTTTAGCTGAGCAACCATCTAGGAAAAAAAAGCCAACAACTTAGTGTCCTTGGGCATCTTCAAAAAGATCCAAAAGCTCCAGCAGGTGCAGAGCCTGTTCAATAGGCATTAGCACAACAAAACATTTCCTTGTTACAAAACTCCAGAGTGAGATCTCAAGCTACCATACAATCTCGCTGAATTCAACAGCAGATGTGAATATTTGAAATGGTTACTTGGTGCAAATTCAGGAAAATGAGTGCAAAGCTGAACTTTCAATGACATTGAAGAGAAAAAACAGTTCTTGTATGTCTCTGGGTCAAGCCAAGAGAACAGGGAGAGAAGGATTTTAATATGAACATTGAATCATGAGAATATAAGTATTTATCACATACAAATAAACTTGAGGGATTTTATGATAGGGAAAACTAACACAAGTACAGTTTGCGGTAGTAGCCAAGAACCTGAGAACCTGAGTGATTAATGGCAACTTCAGCTTAAACATTAATTGTAAAGTCTTTAAAATCAGATATTTGTTATCATACAGTACATGCCAGTCCCTACCTTCTCCTCTTTGAAATATTCTCTGACCCCGTGTAGCTGTGGATTGCAAGTCAAGTCCATGCTGGTTCTTTGCTGAGAATTACTATAAGGATTATTTGCCTCAAAGCTCAGAGTAAAACTGAGGCAAATAAAAATCTCTGTCTCAAAGAATTTACAAACAGATTCATTTCAATGTGTCAGGACAGCAATTCAGGTATTAGGAAAGGACAGACAAAGGACAGCAGTGACCTGCTTTTTGGATCTGTCTTTACAAACTGCAGTGAAGGAATGTAGGGAAGCTTCAGACAATGAGAGGCACAACTTGGAAACAAGGGGACAAGACTGCAAAGAATGAAAATTTCCCTCAGATTTGGACAGACAGGACAGTGTTGATATGTTCTTCACAGATGCTGTGCTGAGACCTTCCAGTGCATGCTGAAGGGTTTTATTTGGTTTTAATACTAAGACAATAAAAGATAACCAAAGATGTGTATTTGGACAGAGGGAGGACAGGCAGGGATTTGAGACGGGTTTTATTACCCAGAAGCATAACGATGGTAGGTCCTTTAGGGAGATCATCAGTGAAAACAGTGCAAAAGATGAAAGGACCTCAGAATAGCCATAGCAGTCCCAGAAGTGAGGTAGAAGGAAAAGGAGACAGTAAAAAAGGTGTTAAACTGAGGAGCAAGAAGATCTGTGATCTTCTCTTTGAGAGAAGTATTTGGTGAGGAATTCACTTATACATGTTTTACAGATGTTAAGTAGTCCAAAATTAACTGACAGATTAAGACAAATTCCAGGGTAACAGTTTCTAGCCAAAGGAAAGTTGTATTAGGAAAAAGCACTTTGATAAATCAACTTTCCCATGCTGGTTTCCCCCTATGCCTTATGATATCACGACCTGTTAAGATGGTTATCACAATGTCATGAATAAGAACTCTAAACCTGGAAATACCAAGTTTGTCCCATAGCTACTATGAGTAAACTTCCACTCTGCACTGAACTCATAGCCTTACTCTACATTTGTTGAGGCTGTGCGTCCTCTAGTGCACACTGTGACAAAAGCACGTACCAGTCCCATCAGTAATTGCTGCTGATAATCTTCCTCTTGAAAGAGAGGTACTAGCCTTTCCTCTGAAATACACAAAACAAGAATCATTCAAGGACATGACACTATAAAAAAACCATCAGACTTCAACCAGCTTCAAAAGTACTTAGAAACATGCACAAACATACAGAAGTTGCAGTTTGATCTACTCACAGAACTAAGATATTGAAGAATCAAGGACTGCATAAGAGAGAACTGAAGAATGGAAAATAACCCTGTATCTGCCATCGTCTCTCTCAAGTGCTTAACACAGAGGGACACAAGACTGTTGTACCACTCTACATTTCATTTGCATTACTCTTTTCTTTGGTATTTAAGTAAGAGTTATTACAGAGTGGTGATTCGGTAAAGCAAAGAGGCACACCTGGTAACTCCAGTGCAAATGCATGTGCTAGTTAGATCTTGTCATTTACAAACAAGCTAAGACCAAGCTGCATGGGTTTTCCAGGGAAATGGCTGGACAGAAAGTAAGTACTCCACATAATCACCTCCCACTTTCCCGGTTCTCCCCCGTGGTCTGGCTGCTTCTGTTTTCAGATTTGCACACTGCCATGTAAGAGAATGCAACTTTTCTAACTAAATGGAAGGAGCTTATAGTACTACTGAAATCAAATACCCTGTATTTCCTAATCAGTGCTTCCTGTCTACTAACAGCAAAGGAAGAAAATAAAAATCTCCTATTTCATCATGTAGCATAAAATCAAGTCAAAGTTCTTTTTTACAAAGTTCTTTCCAGCCATCTTTGTTCACCTTGAAATATATTTACTCCACCACTCAGCAGCACAGAGGCCTGTGTTGCTTGATTTTAAAGAACCTGAAGAAAAATCTGCAGGGAAGATCCACTACATTGATGCTTGTTACCAGCTGGCAGTTATCTAGAAATTCTCTAGTAACAGTTAAACATCTGCCTTCTTTATCAGTAAGCACTTCTGGAAAACATGAATCTGAGGCTCACAGAGTTGAATACCAAGGTCCCTAAAAGTCAGAGTCCATAGCTACAACCAGCAGTGGTGAATAACTGGTGTTAGGGAATGGAAATGAATGCACTGAAAATTCTTCATAATAAAAGGAGTGAGCAGCACTTAGATCAGCCTAATTTCACAGGACACAGTGGCAGAGCACATAGAAGACACTGATGTGTGATCAGAAAGAACATAATTTACTACTAAAGTAATTTTCACTTATTTTGATGGAGGAACAGAACATCACAAAAACTCAAGTATTCCAGGCCTAAAAAAATTCATTACGTGTGTTTCCTCTACACCATGGTTTTTCACCAGCCGTAATCTCCTACTGTACACAAGTTCTAGAGCTGCAAAGGCAGCTATACGTGGACAAGACTCAACAGTAACATAGCATCATCGATACTCTGCTTCAGGAGAAAAATCCTGAAAAAATCCTTAGGCAGACAAAGGTTTATTGCTTATACTTTTAGGTCCAATATGAGTAGTAACTTTATTTTCAAGGGTTTCCTAGTCAGTATATGATCCTACCACTACTATCAGAGAGGAAGTTTTCTTCTGATTTAATAACCAAACATCTTAATGACTCAGACTCTGGTGCTGAAAACACACACAGCAATTTATTTTTAGCCAACAGCTAATGAAAATACTGTAATAAACCTTACAACTAAGATCTATATCAAGACAGGTTTTACTTACCAGAGTCCCAAGTGTCCAGATGAGAAAGCACCCTGGAGTTTGAAACAAAAATCAGCTTGTTTCATATGCATGATTCTAAAGGATTTCATTAAGGACATTAAAAAGCTTAAATGACCCTTTGATCTTTCAAAGGCAGCTTAAGAAATTTAAGAACTGTACATGTCACTACATTTAGTAAAGATACTAAATAGCATTTAAAAAGTTTTATCTCTCTAGGTTGCATAAGGTTAACTCTTCACATCTACCATAAATGCACTAGCACTAGAGGCCTGGATATTTCCGATCATACTGTAGTGATTTCAAGGATTCCAATAAATGATTTTCAGCTGGATAATCTTCTTTAAATTAAGATATCTCATCAGATATCTAATCAACTATTTAAAGGCACGTTAAGTCCTTCAACAGGTTCAATAAAATAACAAATGGTAAATGTAATAGACAATAGTACCTACTTTTTGGCATTTTCAAAAATATTCCTCAAATACACTGTAGTTGTTCTCTCCTCTCTCTGGTTTATAAACAAACAAAAATCACCAAATGAACAAAATAGGACAATTAAAATATTCCCCGATAAAATGCAGATGAAAAATGAAGCTAGTTCTCCTTCTGAATAGAAATAATGCACAGTAGGGCTTGAACTCACCTTCCAACTACCCACACTCATAGGCACTCACACACCTACATGGCAATACAGGTACGTGTCCTGCATTATTTTAATAAAGACTTACAGGCAATCACCTTATAAGTAAAAGGGCTACAAGTCTTTTCACTTCTCATAATCAGATTTCCATTTCTTTATGCTCAAAATAGAAAAAACAACTCTTCCGTGTTTGGCTTTAAAACATCCACTTCAGAGGCAGCTCTGCAGACTGTTTTGGGGCACGCATATTTACCTCTTCTGAAAGTTTACGCCATTCCCTCCTAAGCACATTACTGTGGTAATGCAAGTGTGGCTCTGCATACTTCACACTCTCCAAGTTTGAGTTGAGTTTCTCCCAGAAGCCTTTGGAGTTTTGGAACTGCAAAGTATTGCAGGGAAAGCATGAGTACAGGCTGCACTATTAAAGAAATACCAAATCACCCTCCCAACTAAGTGATTGGAAGGAACTGTGATTAATGTACTGTCATAATAATCTAAGCGAAAAAAGTTAAACAAAAGCAGTTACACTATTTTTCCCCGGTACTTTTCCTTGATTTGATGGCAGGGGTAGCACTTAAACATGAGGTCAAGACTTGGTACGTGTAAGGCAGATACTTTGCCACCTTAGGATTCTTTTAAGTCACCAGGAAGAAGTACATACCTCTAGGTCATACTTCATCTGACCTATTTCACCTGTTTGGGACGGAATGAGAAGAACTGCACCACAGACTACACTGGCCATGTTGCCTAGACTTCCACTGACTGTAAAATGAGCCCTAGGCAACTGACTTAGATATAAATGTTTATATTTGGTCAAATAAATCCCATTCTGTTTTTCTCGCAGTTCCAAACAGAGGAACACCACTGTAACCCTGGCAGCTGCAAGCCACCACGATTTTCAAGCTGCATTAATACTTACACTGCAAACATCCATTTGCCAACCTCAAGTAGGAGTGCCTCATCCCAGAAAAGAAAAATCCAAACATTTCCCTAGTAATTCTAAAGCCTTTGACTCTATTGCTGAAATTAATTTAAACTCAGCTGTGAACAGACAGGAGGAAAAAAACCCAAACAAACACACAGTGGTTTCCTGAAATAGTTCTTGGACTGGGTATAAAGATTTGAAGCTGCTGTTTATAAAGGGGGAGTAATGTCATCATTGTTGAGGAAGAGATGAGATTAAGGCAAAAAACAGAGACATTACTAGCTGGTTTCGCTGCTATTCATATACATTTATTGCTCAATACAGACACTACAGTAGTGACATTTGCTGGGAGGTAAGTTTGAGTTTACAATAGTCCTCCATCTAGCATCAACATGCTGGATTTTGATCTTTTCCCCCTACTTTTCTACAACAACAATACCTTTAGAAGAAAGACTCATAAGCCTTTAAAACCACTTCCTACTATAAACTACAATTTGCCAAGGAAAATAAATTGCAGAGACTCAATCCTGCCAGCCATTTCCCTCTTGCTGCCAGTGCTGATTGTCGCTTTAGTATTGTATCTGCAGCAGAGAAAAACAAATCTCATTTCTGCTTCATGTTAAGTTATATTTAGCATCTGGGAACTAGGAGTGCATATGGCACCATATGTTCACCCTGCTGGAGCTAACGAGATCTACAACCTACTACTGCAGTATGTTACTGCCTAAATGTTACCAATATAAAATCAGAGAAATATCAAGAATATAGTGTAAGGGTATCATCTAGTGACCAATTTATGCAACTGCCACAGCACTAACACTACAAAACTGCATTCAGGCCACACTGGATTTTGTTTGATGCGTGGCAGGGTGGAAGCAAGACAGCAAGTTTCTTTCATACAGTGAATCTGTAACAGGAAGTGGTAGGCTTCAGAATTAAAAGCAGACACCACTGAAAACCTGCACTATATTACATCTAATTAAAAAGTCAAAAGTTTAAAACAAAGGATTATTTTAATTAAATCTGTTACTTCTTGAGAGTCATCAGGGCAAGGACTAGAAAGAGAAGGCTTTGTCTTAGGTGGCTTATATTTTGCAGGCATTTCTAGAGAGACAGGAATTAATACATAAGCATGAATAGCTCTAAAAGCCAATGTATTACCATAAGTCAATGCAAGGCCTTAGCAGGTTGCAATCCATGAAAAGCTCCCATGAAGCCTTGCCTAAGTAGTGTTTTCTTAACTGAAGATGGAGAGAGCTCTCTGCTATACCCCTCTGAAAGGATGCAGGGTGGCAATGACCTTTACGAGGCACATGTCCTATCCAGGGGAACCGTAGTTCTATGTCTCTGCAGCAGTGAAGGTATTCCGGGAGCCACGTAACTAACTAAAACATCACTATTCACAGTAGTCCCTCACAGCACAGCACGAGGGAGAAGCTGCCTTTTCTTGTGCTGATACCTGACAACTGCTTGCACTACACATTTTCCCTCTTCTCTTGGACCTCATCCTATTCTCTTTCCTTCTTCCTCCTGCCCCTTCCTTCTCCCTTTCTGATCAAGCCTGTTTGCACCCCTTCAAGTTTGGTTTCTGTGTTGAAAAAGGTAAAAAAAAAAAAAAAAAAAACTGAACAGGAGTTTAGTGATAAAAATACACCTGTTGCCCAAATAGCACATATTTTTTTTGTGATTATGGACACAGCCCTCCCAAAGGCTCTCAACAATTCACGGGTTTGAGAACTACAAAAAGCTTCTCAAAGCAACAATTCACCATTATTTCTGTGAAATGCCATAAAATATCTGCAAAAAAAATACTACTTGTAGGACCAGATTTGTGACCAGGGTCTGACTTGTGATGCCAACAACATACATCAACTGAGACACCACCAACTGATCACCTGAACTTGAGCCATGGTGGGTTTGTGTCACTGGAGTGGCACAAAGCAGGCAAAGCACTAACCCTCACCCTGTGTACTATCATCTTTGTCCTCACTCAAGAATCAGAGCAATTTGTAGTCAAAAGTAGGAGGAATTATTTGTTTTTAGTTCAACTCTGACCTTTTCAATCTGTTTAGGTTTCAGACAGAAATAGGAAATGAGTTCCACAATCAGGAAGTATAGCTGCTAAAGGCATTTGCCCCGAGGGGCTTGAGGTTCAATCTCAGACAAATTAAAGGCCTGCTAACTTTGACCTCAGTGAATTACAGGGATTATCTAGCAACAAATTTTCTCAAGATCTGATTTTCCCAGGTGTCCCAGCTCTCAGGGCAGCCTTCCCAAGCCAAGCATGCAAAGCCCGATTCCCTGACAGCAGTCATGTGAATCTGTAGCAGCACAGCTGTGATGCACTGTTGTGGAGCAAGTGAGCAGTGGGTATTTCACTGATTTTAAAAGATTTTGTGAACGGTGAAGCTTTATGAGCTAACTGTAAGCACTGGGGTGGAAAGAGACTCTCACCTCTTTAAAGTGCTACATGAAACAATATTCTCATGTATCCAGAGTCTACTCCCATGTGTTGCTGGTACTGTTGTGTTCAAGCTCTGACTCTCCCCATTAGCCCTCCACAAGAAGCTGCTTATTAAAAGCCTCTTTCAGATTTTGTAGGGGAACACTTAGGAAAATTTCAAGTATTTCTCTAAACTGGATCTGAGGGAATGGAATGGAAGACGGGAAGAATCATTCAGGTTGTTTTCAACGGAAAGTACAATTTCCTACCCAAACAGCATGTGCTCTCCCCATCCAGCTCAGAGCCTTTTCCAGGCTGTGCAGGAATCTGTCTAGATTTAGCTAGCCAAAGCCCTGACATCAGTGCAACCACAGGATGCTCTGGACAAAACAAAGTGAGAGGGTCATGAACCACTGGTACCAATGGCAGCACAATGAATTATCCCTAAAATTGGGGATACATAGAGATATGTAGAAATCCTACACGTCTATTGTGCCAAGTTTACTTCCAGATAACAAAGTTACAAAATTAAGAGTTATCAATCAAACATAACAAGAATTAATTTTTGGAGGATCTTCCCTATTGAATGGAAGAAGTCTTGTCAGAAAGGGGGGAAAAAAAAAAATCTTTGAGCTAGAAAACATCAGTCTGAATAAACGACATTTTAGTAAATGCATAAGTCATTTCAAACAGGGTAGTTTTCTGTTCACCACTACTTTTGGATAGGGCTGTGGGGTCCCTGCTTCCTTACACTTTAGCACACCCACACCCCTCAAAAAAAGCAGCTCCTAATCTGCAAATACAAATGGGTTTACGCTGGAACTTACCTCTAACACAGGCAGAGAAATAATGTCTGTTGCACATGTTACTCTGGGGATAATCTATAAATAAGGACAAATTATAAGGATATGAATCATTTAGCATAAGACATGGGCCTGTTTGGGTATCTAAGTGAATACCCATTACCCGTTTCCTTTGTGAAACTAGCTAGCTAACCAAAACTGTACATTCAGCTTTGCCAAGAACAAATATGGAAGATGTTTCTCTCGTTCATCTGATTTTAAAAAAGACAGCATATTAGAACAGTGTCAGATCAGAGAAATTAAAGTATTTGCTCTAACTGTAGAGTCTTGCCTAGAGTTATTTTACTTCTGATACTGTTTGTCTTGGCAATAACTGCATGATTTTGCTGGTGAAATATATTCTGCATTAATTATAAACCTCATATGATAGTAATAAATTAATATCTCATTATGAAAACTAAGAGATTTAATAATCCATACAATTATGTTCTTGTTTTATAAATGCTTTTATTTGTTGACAAAAATTAGGACTTAAGAAAAACACCACTAAGGTTAAGACTCAGCAAAATAAAATGGGCATACAGCAGAGATATGGATTTAGAGCATCTCTATGAAAAGGTACGGCATCAAGTTAAAGGCTTTATTAAAGGAGAAAAACCAGACTCCCTCTAGCTATTAATTAAAGTACCAGCTGTTATCTTACCCCTATCCAGTCAAGCAGTGATGTGTAGGGCAAAAGTTTATTCAAGTCATGAGTTTCTGGACACATTCTGCAGTACAGGGAGGCTGAATGCAATGTAAAAAGAATTGTAAGGGCAAGATTGTATAAACTATCAGTTAACAAGAGTAGGCTTCACAGTCAGTTCCTTATCTAATGCTTCTTTAGGGACAAATCCTGCTGCTTCTCTGAAACAGCTTCCTCCATGGTGGAATTGGTCCCATTCTGTGCACAAAAGGAGGAAGAGAAGTCCAGATGGCTGCAGGGCTGTGTCAGCTGCTTGGCTACAGCTCAGCGCTGCAGGGGTCCTTTGTACAAAGGCTTAGGGCACAGGACAGGCACTGGCTAAGGCTGAGGAATCAGCTATTAGAGGAGAATATCATGATATGCCAAACCGTTATGAAAAAACGGTTTGGCTAGGCTAGAGAAGATTTGTTCCTCTGCTCCAAATCTCAATTATTTACATCCCAGATACCCAAGACAGGAGCCAGATGGAGAATTTGCTCTCCAGCGACCTAAATAACAAGAAATCTATTAGTCCCACTAGACATGTGTAATTCAAAGAATGAATTTGAAGTTTTACTGCCAATCTCATTTTGAAAGATCTAGGTATCTCATAAACTACTGATATTGTCTCTAACACTGCTCAATGCAAGTCAGTTAACACAAATCATAACAAAAAATTTTGGAAAGAAGAGAGTCAGTTTGTGACATTGTGGCTTCTCAAGTCACAACTAGGGTATGCAGGAAAAGAAATACCTACCGATGATAAATTCTTGAATGGGGTCAAAAGAATGACACGTTGACAGGTTGTCAGAAATCCACCAAATAATCTGTCAGAATGAGAACAGGGGAGTTTGTCACACCTCTCTGTTTAAGCATGTGTAGTAAGAGACTATAGAAACTTTGGTTTTGGTAGTAACGCTTTGCATGAAGCACTGATATACAGATAAATGTTTCAGGACAGCCTTGACCAATAGAGCTGTTTGGGCAGCCCAGCTGATGAGCCTCTTGGCACTGCCAAAAGGTACATGCGAATAAGGACTTTTCTTCTTTGCCTGGTATCATTCATGCCCTGACCCTGCTTTGTATAAGATGACATCAGTCACTGAAAAAAACAACTTAGAGGAGGTTCTTTTCCCACCTGCATTTCCAAGTCTTCTGTGTGTTGGAAGTACAACAGGGCACAATGCAGAGCTGCCAATCTCTCGCTGTCATGTTTGCTGTTCTGTAGGAACTGCAGTAAGGCGCTGTCACTGATGCTCACAGCATACATACTTCCTACGTGGCAATCCAAGACTGTTGACATGAGTGGGGATTGGATGGAGCAGTTTTGCAACATGTCAATTCTTGCATCCTCACCTGTAGAATATTGGTTTGAGAATAAAAAAGTCTAAGAATATGAAATCTGGCTGCTACCAATATTTCTCTTAAGACTCCTAGGTCCCCAGCAGTAGGAAACAGTCTGCCTCTTGTACTAGCTGCCCTGTTATCATGCTGAAGGAGAGGAATGGTGCTGGCTGAGTAAAAGTAGTAAATGAAGAACAGAGCCCATACTCAGTTCTCTCCTTCCCTACTGCTGAAGCAGAGAAGGTGTACAGATTTGAGGATCACAGTGTTGTCATAACACAAATTAGAGTACACATGATGGAACAGAGAAGGGCACAAGGTTAGTAACAGAGATTCAACACTAGAATTAACACCTAAGCAGATTGGTACAGTTCAGAACTGCCCACATGCAGAACCATAATACAAGCTTGTATTGGTGGATCGGTTACTGACTGAAGCATCAAATCAAAACCACTTTTTTTATGCTAGTACTAAGGGTCACCACTGCAGTCCTATACAGCAAGATTCCAGACCCTTTGCCTGAGAAAAATCAGGGCCACCATACAAGTGATGCTTTCAACTCATTTCTATCAGAATGGTATTTCATTATGTATATACAACTGGTATTAGCTTCTTGTGATGCTGCCCCTGCAACAGTTCCCCCTACTTACCTCTTCTTCACCCAATCAGAAGAACAGATTTCTGTTTTCAAACAAAGGCCCCCCACTTCCAAAAATAACCCACTTCCCATAAAGACATGTTTGTTGGAAATGAAATAACATGCCTCTCAGATGAAACTCTAAATCAAATTGCATCAGCCTGATCAGGTGAAGGAAACACAGATTTCCTTTCCCCACACCCTCCAAACACACACATTTAGAGAAGCTCAATTGGAGGAAGGAAATGTAAAATCAAATTTACATCTCCACATGAAATCTGAGAACAGTGGAGGACCAGAAGCATGTGCAAAGATGGGGGAGGGGAAACTATGAAACCAAGGCAAAGACTTTCAAATTCAGTGAAAGGTCTTCTTCCATTTCATAACAAGCTAGAAGTATGTAATAGACAAAGTATGAAATGTCACTTCAGATTCTCTCTTCAAAATGGAAAGTGCAAAAAAGCCATTTTTTCAGTCTCTCTCCTTCAACAAAGAAAATGTTGAGAAATACAACTTTCATGTAAAGACATCTGAACAAGTTTCCACTACAACAATAAAATTAATTCAAGCAGCAGCCTTACTATACCTGTCAGAAATAAACTATAGCACGGCAGGTCAGGATGCTGAATATTCAGGAGGTGCAGGAACTCGCCAGGCAAATAAGCAGCCACATAATAGTCTATTTAAAGAAATAACAGTGGTCAATTTAGCACTTGTTCACTTATTTGCTTTAAGAGGTTGTTTCACATGATTCTCAGCTTGGCCCACCTCTCTCTGATGGAATTGATTATATCTAGGAAATATAAAAGGAGTTAATTAAAAGCTGCTGTTATTAACACAGGAAACACTAGCAATACATTTGGGTTTCCAGGGGAGGATTCAAGAGGCCTGAGACACTCAAGAACTCGGCAGCTCATGTCCAGAGCAGATTGAGGCAATTTCAGAGGAAGTTGCTTAGTAATAGTGAGGTATTGCAGTATTGAATGCCAAATATAAAAGTTAAGCCAAAAAAAGCAGCAAAATAACACAACTACTTAAAGAAAAATGGTCCTTTCCTTCTAGGGAAGGGGTAGCCGTTTGTCTCCCTACTGGGGAAGAGAATGGCAGTCACACAGGGAAGTAACACAAGTAACCTACCAAGATTCATAAAAGCCACTTCCTTCAATTGATGAGATTCTGTTCTTTCTAGAGAAACTGTAAAAGTTTTGTTGTAACCTGGGGAAAAATAATAATACTTTTAAAAATCCCAAACAGTAAACACCATCTGTTACAAGCCAAGTATGACTTTACAGCTAGAAACTTCAGCAGTGCTGATACACCCAAACAGGGATATTTTAGACTGCTTTATGGGTTTGTCTGCACAGATATACTTTACCCTAAACAGAGTTGCTGCATACTTAGTAGACCTGCACCCACACAATGCAGTTCTTTAGTATGCGGAAAGTGGCCATGCACTGCACAGCCTATGCTCGTGTTTGAAAAACCACTGCTGTAATTTAGTTCAGCTCTGTTTAAATACAGGCTAATTTCAGACATGCTGTGTTTGCATGGGCTTTGCATCAGCACAGCTGTTATTTTATTCTACACTTGCACCACACTTCTTCTGACATCCAGTAAAAATGACATAGAGCCCTCAAACTTCCTCAATCTCTGAGAGAAGCTGAAGATTAAAATAACTGATGAGACAATGACAGGCGTCCAAATCTCCCTGCTGTAATAATCTAAATGTTGAATGGTGTCATGATCAGGATGCTACATAATAGTGCATGAAAATTGAAGATGATAGACCCACAGTTTACAGGACCACCAAGGAAAAAAAGCAAATCATGAGCCATGCTTCAGCCACTCACCTAGGACTTTGATTCTTGACCCTAGCATTGAGATATGCTTTATCTAATGCTGCAGAAAACCAAAAATGATACCTCCGAGACCAAGAGCAACACGATCAATGAAGGTGTGTCTAAAAGAAATAGTTTTTCACACAAGATACTGACTCTTGCAATGAATCAGTATACCCATGATCACCACCCTGTTAAATACCAATGCAAATACATGCAAGCTAACACCATCACTGCAGAATATACCTGCAACATCACAACTTTAGTGTTTATGCTACATCAAGTGACTGCTTTGACATGGGATGGGAAGCTTTCTTCCAAGTTTACAGATGCTGCAGCACAGACTGAACTCCTTAGATGTCTCCAAAATGTGCCTTATGGACCTGATATACCACTGCTTCTGTAGGTCACCTCGGGACCAGTCTTAAAATTCTCTCATATGACTCATGAATCTTACATGAATCCACAAACATCTCTGCACCAAACAACTCCTTTCCTTGGAGGTCATTTTAGATGCAGCTGGTCAATGTCACCATATTTACCCTCAGTTTCTTCCTGGTACAGATGGGGATATACAAGGGCCATGGCTGGCTCCAAGCAGTGCAACCACCCTTCAGCTACATATCAAGTACATCTGGGGAAATCAGCCCTTCATAACAGTACAATGCGAAGTGCTGCCACACCCTGAATAGACTTTTCCAAATTGCTAATGCCTTCAAGAACACAAAAATGCAGTTCATTCAATCGCACAATGTTCCAGCAGCAAAGCAACATTAGTGCAATTCCAACATATGAAAAGTTTCCTGACACAAGGAAGCAAACACTTAAAACAGAGGTATGTTGTTCACTTGAACATGGTTACTCTATACTACGCAGCTTCTCAACTGAAAAATAATTTGTCTCTCTCTTCCATGTATCAAATGAGAAAAACCCTGCTAATGACAAGTTTTATTTCAACCAGAGTAAACAACATTCTTTATGCCTTTCAAGAAAAAAAAAAAAATCTTAAAATTAAGAGCTAGAGCACCACTTAGATAGCAACTATTCTTACAGTCAGTGGGTGTTGTACCTCTTGCTGTGAAAATGACATGTTGAACTGAAACTCTAAACAGACATTCAAGCTAAGAGCTGTTGGCTCTATTTCCCATATAAATGCCTTATGGCATAAAGACAACACACCTGCAAGCTCCCACAGATTTCATTGATGTTTGTGCTCAGCATGCCGGAAAGTCTGGCTAGAAATAAGGGACCAAATTAATAGCCACTCATGAGGTCACTGGTTTGAAGCTACTCATTCAGCATCAGGCAGGAAGTCTACAGCAGGAAAGTCAACTTTGCAACTGAAGGCAGCTGCTGCCTTTAAACACCAGCCACAGTAGTTTGTCTATAGACTTTGGTAGTTAATTTGTTTTCCAAGGCATTCTGTGACTCTTTCAGCCAAGTGACATTCTCCAAAATAAAGCATAACAATGGGTTAATCTTACCTTTATGCAAAAAATATATGGAGTACATTACTTCATCAGGAATATCAGAGGCTAGACTACAACATACACACAAGCCTCCTAAAAAGACAAAAAAGGAAAAGACAATTTACTTATTCACCTGAATACCTAAATATCTTTACACTGCACAAAACTGAAGCAAGACTGTTTCTAGTTAGAAACTAAAAATAATCTCTCAAAAAAGGTAAACATTACAGAAACATATATTACATATCTCTAATCAGCATTTACCTAGCAAAACACAAAATAGGAGAGAACAGAGGAGGCAATATGGCATAATGGAAACCTGGGTTCTGACGTGGCCAGTGCTTTTTAGAAGTACATTTTTAGCCCTTCCCAGTAGAAATCATGCCTGCAGCCAGAAAACTAATCAAGCCTTTCTTTCCACAGACTGCCTCAATCTCTAGGTATTTTCTGTTCAGGGAGTGTCAAATACACACAGAACAACATAGTAAAATACAGTTTGCTTTCTAAGTGATTTCATATTGGCAGCAGCATGATACCAGAGCTTTTGGACCCTAGAAATGATAGTTGTTTCTCCCCTTTCCAGCCCAAAGAGTCACTACTTCCTTTTTTAGGAGAGGTCAGTCCTTGGCACAAACTTATTTCAGCCAAGGTACTCCGTGCAGGAATGCTCCCCCCTCCCAGCCTTATTCTAAATCAGACTGATACTGTTTTGACTCCACTGGATGGTAGCCCTTCCTCTATCTCTTACAAAAAAAACTTTTAATCCACTTACTCCGATGCTTTGGCAAGCTGCTTTGGCATTCATGTTAAAAACAGCTTCCAAACCTCATTATCCCAATACAGCTGGGAAAGCTGGGCCACAATTATGACCATTTACCTTTTATCTTCATATTTAAAGTTTATCACTTAAAAGAAAATAAAGAAGGGTAATAATAATATGGATACTATTCTGTAAAAACATAAAGGTTTAGGTATACAAGTTATACAGAAGAAGGCACAGTATGGAAAAAACACAAGCACAAAAAAAGAATAGCTACCAAGATATTTTACTTGATTAAATGCCTCATACTTCAGAGGACAAGGCTGTATCAAAGCTGTGATACAGATATGGCTGAGGCACTTCACACTTCTGGTGAAGCTAAATACTTTCTTCTGAGATGCAATTTTTTTCCTGCTTATCCTTAATTGATTGAATATTGTTTGGTACAGTTTTGCTTAGATATTTGAGAAATTTAGACAACAGGGCATTTTGCCAGAGTACTTGGCATCTTTCAGACTATGCATAATTTTTAAAGTAGCAGCATCAGGACTCACGAGGAAGACTGGAAAAGCTCCAGCAACCCACAATGCTGTTTTATTATCAACAGCTCCCTTTCAACACTGCAAATTTCTTTCTTGTATGCTGGAGGCTAGTGTATACACTGTTCCATAAATTGTGAAACATGCAAGTGAGTGTTCAGATTGAACTGTCTGTGAGTAATATATGCAAGCTGATCACAAAATCAGTGGCTATGAGGGATTAGTAATAGCACATGCATCTTTCAACTCTAGGATACTGGTCCAAATATCAACAAACTGAACTACAAACAACAGTCAAACAGGGCTTCATTAATACAGATAGAAACAGGACAGTCTCAAATCAGGAAGTGTTGAAGCAATGTTACAACCTGACACCATCTTGGGAATCCCATTAGAACAGCCAGAGACTGAGAATATAAGACAAATTCCTTTCCTACCCTTACCACTGCTCTCTGCAAATTGGACCCGGGTTGTGCTGATGCAGGGAAAGCTTATTATCCTATTGCACCTATATGGTGTTTTATGTGAAGGCAGAACCAGGTCTTCTACACTATTAACTTTAAGATCATCTGCAAACAGTGAGAGCTGTAGCTAAATGCCATGAGGTGCAAAGATTCACATCAAGTTATATTTGGACAGACTCTCATCTTTTCAAAAATAAAAGGGAAAAGTGAACTTAACCACAACAAAGTAAAAAAAAAAAAAAAAAGGAAGCATTTAAAAATTAAGTTCTACTCATACAGCAGAATTAGGGAAACAACAATTACATCTCTGCCACTTGATAAATAAACACCATACCAATGAAATTATGAGTCACCTGTGAAGACATGAAGCTTTCCCTAGGAAATTTTAACTTCAAATTCCTCATTTCTGTTCATACAGAAGCATAAGATGTAAGGCTTACCAACATCTCAACATGGCATTCAAGTGTCACAATTTAAATACAACATTGCACCAGGGCATTTTGTCTACTTGTACTAGCTTAGGAGTGACTTGCCTCACGTAACTTCAGTCATCCAAACATCTCTCATTTAAACTCCTATACAGCTAATGAAGAAATGTGGATAGAAGCAATCATCCTCTGGAGATGCCTATTTCTCTCTGTAAATACAGTCCACATGCTTAACCTCTAGGCAGGTAAAGTTAAGTGACAGTAAGCCAGGGTTTATGTCATATTAGTGCCTGCATTTTTTTAATACCAAGCAAATTTAACTCTAAAGTACTTCTAAAGCACTAAAAGAAAACCTAACAGCCCAGTGTTGTTTAAATAACCACTGAATTCTAAATATACAAAGTTAATTCTGAGACTAGAGCTGCTTGATCTCAGCTAATCTAGAAGTACATAGGGGGTTTTATGTGGAGACATTTTGTTCGTGCTGTGTATAAGGAACAGGGCTACTTTTCTTCTGCTGCGGAAGTTTGAGAAAGGAAGAGTGATTTCATTCAGAGTTCAGAGTGACAGTAGCCAATAACAGTTTTATTAAATGGGAAATGGCATGGAATATTCCATTTTGAATTTATGCCAATTATTTTTTGCCAGAATGATATAAATATAGATATCAGCATTAATATCTGAAACATGCTAGTAGTTCCACAGAAGACATAGTCTGTGCCCCCAAAGAGCCTGCAGTCCAGTTTTGTAAATCACAACAAACAAGGATCACAAAAGGGAACTTTAGTGTGATTACCCACAGTGTTGCTTGACAATGAGATATGGTCTCAGAGCCAAAACTATTTCTTTCGAACTGTTAGTTACTCAAAATAGGTTGTGCAAATTTCAAACAACATTCACTGAAAAGCCACATACAATAATCTAATTTAGTAAGCATAATTGTCAAATTATGTGTTTTACATTAAGCGCAATGAATAGTGCTTGTGAAAGGTTCCATACAGAATTTAAGTACTGTGTTGCAGATGGAAAAGAACATTTTACTTCAGGGCAACCAAACAACAGTCTTGTTGGAGGAAGAGTGAATTCGATCCTAAACTAAAAAGTGGTGCTTTGATCTGAACAAACCATAAAGAAGTATAGGTTTAAAAGGAAACATATATATTTTTATATATCTCTACAAATCAATTACATTTTCCATTATTGGACAGGCTGTTTATATAAGAAATAGTCTGTCTTGCTAACAGAGAAAAAGTAGCCTAATTTACATTTGGTAGATATAAATTTGGCTTTCTCTTATTTCTAATTCCTCCCTCTAATCTTTGTAAGTGTGCTGTCTGCCTTGGTAAGCAAAAAATCCATGTAAGGAAACCATATTTCACTTGATTCACATTAATGGTCATTTCAACATTAACTGACAACCTCAGCAATTTGCCTATGTGTATACAGCATACCTTAAGAAGTGAGATGTAAAGCCAACATGCCATAACCTATTCAACTCTGTAGACTATTGAAAGGTTAACCAGACACCGTCTCTGCTTGGTGGAATGGTCTAATTCAGAAGCTGAAAATGCAAGCATCTGTGATGAACAGAGGCCTCGAGAACAGTTTTTAATCAGAAAAAAGCTCATGGCATTAGGGTGCAGGGAGACTCCTAAATCCTAAAGATTTAAAGAACACTTTAGGTTTAACTTTAAAGAATCATATATATACTAAACCCTTAAGTATCACATACTAAGTTTAGTATCATGTACTTGGACCTTCTAAGTATTAACAGCAATATGAAGCTCTCAGAATCTATACTGCACACACTCCGTTTACATGTGTCCACTCTGTAACCCAGTTATATACTATGTTAGATACCCATACAACAGATGTAGCCAAAACGTTCCATGAATTTACTTTCTAACACATTTTTGGTCATTTTTAACATTTAATTACTCTAACGTAATACACAAGGATGCTGTGGTACCACCTGTGTTCTGAAACTAGCAGAAAATACTACAGTGTGCTTAGACTGAGATACTTCATCATACGAGTGCATGATACCAGTTCTCTGAAGTTAGGCTACCAGAAAATTTCTGGGTGAGTGTTTTAGTGTTGTTATTGATATATAAAACTCTAGGTACTCTTCAGCTCAACTTGGAATGCAGCTTTCAGAGGGTAAAAACTTAAGAAAAAGAGGGCATAGTTGCCTTCTCCCTCTCCTCAGTTAACTGTCAAGTATATTCTGAAGGAATAAAAATCTCGCATTCATACAAAAACACACCAAAAAATACAAAAATATGTAATGTCTTATGAATAAATTTAGTAATCAATTACAATTACACTGCATGATAATTACTAGTGGAGATCACTTCAATATTATATTTATTCATTACCTGCTTTACTTGCAAAAACCTGAAGATTCAAAGATTTAGATGAAACATCTTGGTCTTGACAGTAATCATATCCAAAATTCACAAGCCTATGAGCAAATAAAAATCACTAAATAAATCACTTCATCAACAGTGAATCAACACAACAGAAAGATCATGAGAACAGTCTCTAATGCAAGTTAAATTAGGCCTTAACAAACCCACTCAATATTGTGAAAAATCAGCATCCCAAGACTGCATGGTTATCAAAATCCAACAATTTTGATTACACCTGCAAACTTCATATTCACTTACTGCAGCATTGTCCAACCACTCCTATACGCTGAAGTGAAAGCAAGTTCTGACGAAGTACTGAAAATCCAAGCATCCATCATACCTGAGAACTCAAAGGCTTTGCATCTTAACTCTGCCATTCTTACGTCTGTAAAGCTACATTTTAATCTGCAGTTAGGCACATTAATTTCAGCAGAAATATTTGAAAAGGAAAGCACAAAATCACACTCACATGGAATTTGTTACACCATGATATTCTTTTCCAGTCCTGTGCTGCCTGTGCTTTAATGGTTTTAGGTATCTTTAAAATCTACAAGTCCTATTTTTGCCATGCAGAATATGCAACAGAAGACTGCAGTCAGTCTGCTTTGGCTTTTGTTTTGTTGGGTTTTTTTCCAGAAAGGATTTTGATCCTGTAAGGGATTTTTTCAGTATTAACTGCGAGAGGACATACTGCCCTTTTAGGGCATCCTGCATGTGCAGTAGCACCACACTGAGCCTTCTGCACAGCACTGAGACATTCTGAGAGTCACTGTTTGGGCAGGGTGGAACTCTACTATCTTCAGTTATTGATATCTGATCTAGTAGCTTTGGCCTCCCTTTTGGTCACAAAGAGAAACAGGCCCTTTTGGAATGTAAATTCAACAGATTGAAGACAGATGAGATTGACATGAATTATGACAGTCAGACCATTCTGACTAGTTTATCTTCAATTAAAAGAGAGCCTTAAGAAGACAAGCTCAGATGCAGTCATGTGCACGGTAGACATACACAGAATCAGATGAATCTTAGCCTTGAAAGTGTAGGCTGCCTGGAAATAGCACGCTGGAGGAGAAAAGAGTACAGGCAGTGTCTCATAGGCTATAAAAAGTAGCTACTGGTCTGGTTAACTGCCCAGTAAAGCATGTAACAGCAATTAAAAATGGAGAGCTTCCCTTTACAGGAATTTTGACATCGCCACTACAGCATGCCCAAGATTAAAACAAATTAATTTAAAATAGGTACCGAATACTCAGAGGAAGGATGATTTAAGCTATGGCTAGCTCTTCAGACAATTTTTTTAAATGTCACCAAAAAGCAATCAACTATTAAGTTACATTTTACAGCTGACCCTGATGAAAATGAGAGAAAATGAATGTTTGGACACACTGTTCATATTATTCTTATATTACGTTATTCTTACGTACCATGTGGGCAACTGCAAACAGACACTGTGGTTCAGATACAAATTTACTTAGGTTTGTAAAACATTACCCTATATATTGCAAGGAAAGTGAACTAAAACAAAAAACCCTTACTTGAATTGTGTGTCATTTACAGAAATATCCAGGTGTGATTCCAGCTGTTAACCAAAAATGAAAACAATTCAGTGAGATTACTACACTGTGATTAGTATTTCAGCCCAGTAAAATGTGTTGAACTCACATTTCACCAGAATCAACATTTTAGCGAAGTTTATTTATCCTCCTCTAATCATCCCCGAAAACAAGAAATAGACTCTTTAAAACAAAAAAGAAAAAGAGAATAAATTGCAAGCTATTAAACTCCCTGCATCAGAGCAGATTTCATCCACTGGGACAAAAGCCTAGTAACAATTACATGTTCAACACTTGTAATTTTTATGTTCTCTGTATTTTGGCCACAACAGCTTAAAACACAGCTTAAAACTGACACAAAATTAGTACATGGCTTCTTTGTCTAGTGCATCTGATAACCCTGCTTTTCAATACTTGAGTATAAGATCAGTATAATGTCATTAATGTCACTTCTAGGTCAAAATTTGTGCATTTCCACTTAAGTTACCTTACTGTGGCAACACCTGAAACTGACTGAATATATTATTGGAAAGAATGTAATAAGAAAAAAAAGAAACAGAAAAACAAAACCCAGTTTTCCTCTGCAAAAGTTCCAATAATAAAAGACACTGAAACAGACCTCCCTATCAGTGTCTGGAACACATAATTAATCCAACTCAAAACGATTGTATAATAAAACACTAATGACTTACTATTGAGTTAAAATTTTCATCAGGATAAAACTGGACACATTTTAACGTACTCCTTGATTCCTGGAATTAAGAGGACATGTTTTCTAACTGATAAAATAAAAAGTATGTCATATAGACTGAAAAGAGACTGGATACTCCACAGCACTCTACATACTCAACCTGCTTTGCTAACAGATATGCAGAAGTTAGGGGACAAAAGATGACTTTAAAAACCACATATAACCCCCCACAATAGCACTATGACATGCTTCCTTCCTGTCCCAGATCATTATCTGCCAATCATCTATAATTGCGTGGGCTCCCACTTAAAGCACAAGATTACATGTCACACACACACACACACACACACACATATTCTAGAAACTTAAAAAAATGTTTTCCATAACTACCTATATGGCAAAGGGAACTGTACCTTATTTTGGTCAGTTCAGAAAAGGTATCTTAGAAACAAAAACAGCAATACATTTCTCCATCACAGTTCACTTCCTGTTATTTCCTAACACTCGTATATTTTTGGTGGCTAAGAGAGTTAAGAAAAATCAATTTTCACTTATGTAGAATACATCAAGTGCAAATAGTCCCTCAGTCAAAACAGAAAAACCCAAAGACTTTCAGCATTTCTAGCCAAGAACCTGCCCTCATTTAGTCACTCAGCAAGTCTGTGTACAACATAACTTTCTAGATGTGAATTTTCTAGAAGAGGCATTATACTCACAACATTTTTTGGTAGTTTTAGATCCTTTCAAATAAAAGACCTTTTTTAAAGTCAAAAGACCTAACAAACCCACCCTTTTTTACAGAAAGCACTGAGACCACCAGTCTTCTTGCAATTTACTATGCACAAATACCATTCAAGGCAAGTCTGGCCTTTGCTTTAGTTTTATTTGAGGCAGGAACAAGACAGGCTACTATAATGAAAAACAAATTCAAACTATTATTACCCCACACACTCAAAATTTTACTGTGATGCAGGAACAAAACTACTAGAATGACTTTCATCTTACCTTTGGAACAACGTAGAAAAGCCTTTGTTCCATCATATCCCATTGTGCCCAAATGAGATCATCTGCAACTCTGGCTCTTGGAAGCTGACCTGAGTTTTGAATCATCTAAAAGGAAACAAAGAACATTAGAAGTCATCAAATAAAGATCTGTAACAATTGCACACAGCCTGTGCTTCAAAGACAAAAGTAATGACAGAAAAGGTGCAAATACTGAAGCGCTTGGAGGGAATATGCCACTTCTTAGCTGTATGAAGTCCACTTCAGTTATGTGCAAGGTGCTCAGTTTAGAGAGATCAGAAGCAGAGTTTTCAGAGTACACCTACTACCAATTATGTTGAGATTTCCTTGCTTGCAAGAAATTCACCACTTAAGCTGCTCAAAGTGAACAAAGAAAAACAGACTGCACTCTTCATCATAGAGAAGGAGAGGAGAACCAGCTAAGTTAACTACTGAAGGAAGATGCGTTAGCTACAAAAGGGATTTCTGTCTAAACTCAGCTACATGATGTAGAGTACTGGCAGTAGGGAAAGGGCTAGAATTGTGGAAAACTGTTGGCTTGTATAAATGCACTCTTGAAAGATGTAGGGAGGTTTCATGTCAACCAAAACAAATCTGTTTGTTAGAAGGACATCAGATAGATCTGTTATTTTGATGACACTTTTAGTCTTGCCTCCAGTATTGTAAACTAGTATACAAAACCCATCTGCTTTAAAAGCAATGATAAACTTTGAAAAAACCATGAAAGACTTCAAAGTGACTGAAAATCAGGTCAAACTTTTTCCTTCCAAGCATGCATTTGTCTCAAAGTGAAACATCAGCTTTTGTGACACAATTCTTTACTGTATTAGATGTATGTTTGTAATAATAATTAGTTTAAGCAAAACATTCACAATTTCTTGAAGATTAATTCATTTTAAAAACAGGAAAAAGAGATGAGGGGAAAAAGGGATTGGAATACTTGGAGTGTATCTAAGTTTTGAGTCTTTCATTTGTTAACTTGTTTTTTAAATGAATGCTTTACTGGGACACACAGACTCCCAAAAGGCAAAGTTAAGAAGGTGATTCTGCAAATATATATACACACTATGTTTACTCCCAACTTCAGTGGAAGCATTCAGCAACAAACAAACAATAAGTAACTTTCCTCATGAATTACATGGTATACAGGTTTTTCAGCTTTGCGGTTAGCTCTATAAGTTGCCATATTATCACTACTTTCTTTAACATACTCTGTGTTGCTCATGTATAAAACTACAAAAACAGCTATAATTACAGATATTTAAATTTTCAGTTAAAGCAAAACGCCTCAAACCCCAAGATTTTTCAAGTCTTACCACTTTGTGTTCCTCTGCAACAACACGAATGTCAAATTGTTCAATATCTTTAAAACATATTAAAAAAATCATTAGAAACATACATTTTTATATGCTTCTATGCAGCTTATTAAACAATCTCACCTCTTAGAATGCTATAAAAACACATTAGGGCCAGGAAAGTTCAACTCTGTGTAAGAGGAAATCTGAACACAGGTGCCTCTGCAGAGACCTATACTCTCTTCCCTTCCTGAGCCAAGGGCAGCCTCAGCCAAACCACCTCATGGAAACAGTTCTCTGCCCACATCAGCGCAGCACCGTCACACGAAGCACTCACTGAAATGTGCCAAACCAAGCCAAGGAGCAAGACTTATAAAGAAAGAGCATGCAGAGCTGCCTGCCTGTGCCTAAGACGACACCCTAGCCGTGTTTCACTTCACAGAGTGAATATACCGCCTCACAGTCCTTTCCCACACAAAACTCCTAAAAGTTATTGGTAGCTTGCCAGTTGGAAGGGTGCAGGATTCACCCAGCAGATGTTAGAAATGTTTCTGATATGGTTCAGAGCATTATGTGGAAGTCCAGCTACCTGAAGGTTGGTGTCTAGCTTAGCATAGAAGATGGGCCTCTCCAAAAAGATGGGAAAAGTAATCTCAGTCTATAATAAGACTGAAAGAGGGATAAACAGCTTTTTCTAAGTGTCCGCCTCTGTCCATTCCCTCACATTAGATTAGGCTGAACATGCAAAGTTAGTCGAATCCAAGGAATTACTGTCCTACTATTTTCCGACTTGTCACACATTAAACCACAATCCATCTCTCAGTCAATTGATCTGCCCTGAACTTATACAGGCAGCTATAAAAGTCTGTTTTAGCTTTTTCAGAGATAAAGATAACTGATTAATGCATGAACTAAGCAAATAACTGCAGTCAAATGTGGCCCTTCTGCTAACATTGAAAAATTCCCACTAAACTACAGTTTTTGTAAGACACACCTTTTTTTCTGCTTTTCAATAAAAGTCTACCGAAAATATAATATATATTGATCATTTTAAAGTAAAAGAATTACAATGTATCTTCAAAATATGAACTCACATTTATCTTCTGAAACTAGCAAGAGGCGACTTTCTGTAGAAGTATTTCTGTCTTCAACTGGATAAAGAAACTATACAGAAAGTTTCACAAAAGTAAATAAATAACCAAAGCAGTTTAGAACACTTATCTAAAATGGTTTTTTAGCTGGATATTTAGATATTTTTAAATTAAGACAGGCAGGCTAATGATATTTAATTAATAAAAATAGCTATTATTAAAGACTAATAGTCACCAATCACTATAATTGCAAGCTCCAGGGGATTGAAGAGAAAAAAGTAGCCTTCATGTCAGAAAAATATTCTACATCAAACATTTTATGAAGTTTCTCATTTTTTTGGTCCTATGAAGAAACATAGGCACACTGTAACAGTTGCAAGATAACACCAGATATTTCTGCAGTCAACCACTTTTCCTCTCTAGCACAGTGGATTAAAAAGGTTTATATATAGATTAGTTGAATAATTTACCTGTACTCGAACACAGCTGTCCACAGCCTTTAGGACTCTCACATTATTAATGGGTTGAATTTCAATTAGCAACGTTAAATACTTGGATACTGCAAAAAGAACACATTTTAGATAAATTTGGTTTTATACACAGTTTTGTTTTCTAAACAGAAATGACATGGGGAAAAAAGCAAAAGGGTACAGTATTTCTAACTGTATAAAAACAATCCACTTGTAGTACCTGACTGTAATAGCTGACTTACTCTTTCTTCCTCTGTATATTGACGAAAGCTGACAGCTAAAGAAACAAAAAACAACACAACCACAGTAAGCATGCATATTTGATTTTAATCTCATTAAACATTCTTGAACAGCAAGCATCAAAAAGGTTTTTAACAAAAACATTTACGTTAAGGAACAACAGAAGCTCTTCTAAATGTAGGAGGCATGTATAAATGCAGGAGGGGGAAGTGAACAAAGAGTCAGCGTTGTCTCAGATTTTTCTTTTAATAAAACAACAATATTGTTAGATATGTATCTTTATGTTGTTGCCTAGATTATTTGGTGATGGATCCACTGAAATAGACAGACTGCTGTGGTCAACATATGGGTCAAAATAGATTTAAGTATTTATAGACACAAATGTATCATCATACTAAACTAAATCATCTTTACCATGACACAAAAAAATTTAATGATAAAACACATATTTACCCAATAATGTCCTTTCGTTGTTGACCGAACAACTGATTATGTGTAGATCCCTCTCAAACATATAGAGGTGCTACAGAGAAACACATTAATGCTAATGAATTATTTTTTTAACTATATAAAGAAAACCATATAATTAGTCCTCCTTAGGAAAACACTGCTGACCAGTACACCATTTTTATTTTTAAAGTAAATAATTTCACAGCCAGAACCGTATTTCAAGCCTGAATTGTATCACTTCTTTTTCTCATTTGTTCGTTTCTTACTGGTTCTTTTGAGCGGCATATTCCCACTAGAGCAGCACAGCAGACCTTTATTTAAATATGAAATTTCACCCATTTCATACTGTTATGGACACACCTGCAAAGGCGTTGTCATGATTCCAGCCATTGAATTGCACTACATTCAGTTTTAGAATGATTTCTTACAAATGGTAGCACCAAAGAGGCTGAGGATGCACACATAACAACTAAACCCCAAAACATTCACTTCTTAGCACACTTATTGGGTGTGAAGAGGAGCAGAAAGGGCATGAATTGGTTGTTCAGAAAGAAAGATTGCAGATTTGATGCTTTAGTACTCCCAAATCATTCAGATGTTCTGAAATGTTCTGCATCTTATACTACACAGAATCATTCTAATACCTTCTCTGGTCTCTCATTTATATGCTATATAAGCATATACTCCTTAAGGACGTAACATACTGTGTTGCAAAGCATCAAAATCTGAAACACCACAGCACTGTCTTCACCAGGGAAAAGCCTGGTATTACTCTCACCTCATTTTGTTTAGTCTGAAGATCGTATGATCCAATGTGAGTATTTCTCTGATTTCCCTGTGGATGAAAACAAATTAGCACTGGCAGTGTAAATATATACAAAGATAAACAGTGTTGGGTTTTTTTTTTTCCTAACTCCCTGTCTTCTCCCCCACCCCTTGACATACATCCCCACACACTTGCCTGTCCTATAAACAAGCAGTTAATTATCTAATTCCAAGAAAGCTAGGCAAGAAGGAGTTGGGTTTTTTCCTTCTAAAACCAACGTATGGGATAAGGCTGAGATGTGGCCAATCCACAGACCACAAGCCAAAGGCATAAGCCAAGAGCCTCTCTCACTTCAGTTCTAAAGTCATTTTAGTTACAGGCAGTAGGGGCAGGAAGAGAGATGTCTGTACAAGAATGAAAGGGGATGCTAAGGCCCCTGGAAGATTTAAGGCTGGTATTTCAAACTTCACCAACTCTGTAGGTCATTGCTCCAAAAGGGAGCATAGAAGCATCAAACATCACCAAACACATCTTTCAGTGACCTGGCTGCAGGCTGGAGAAAGGATTTCAGCTCTGCCTTCGGAAATGATTGTTTGAAAGCTAAATATATTTCACAAGCTCAGATGACACCATTAGCCTGCTGCCTTTGAAAAGAAACACAATACGCATCCTTTCTAGCTTATTGATAACATACAATGATTTTGTTTGGAGCACTTCTAAGACTATACAAATCAAAATTTTTCTCCTTGGTAATTTTTACCATGCTTTAAATTTTCAAAATATTTTTTTAAAAAGTAAAATAAATTCTGCTTGGCAGCATAGATTGTATATCAAATCAAGCTGAAGTCCATTAATGTACTCTAAGGTATAGGCACTGAATTGCTGAACTGTTGAAATGAAATCCAGCCACATAGGCTTGTACTCTAACAGTGAGCATCATTGTTTTAACTACAGCTTGGGGGGGGAGAGAGGAGAAATCTGTGGTTATTTACAAAGTTACAGCATCTTGCTTTGTGAAGTTAAAACAAAAGCCTGAGTATTCTCTTCCTAAGGGGTCTGTTTCTGAGTGTCTCTTTATTGTTGTGGCAATGACAAAAGTCTTTGACTTCTGACTTAAACAAGGAAAACAAAATGTCTTTATATTAAGATACAGGCTTCAGGCCTCCTAATTTAAGGTTAAGCAAGTGCTTTCACAAATGACTGTTCTTTCCAAGTGTGTCTGAAATGTTAACATCTTCTGTACTTAGCTACAGAAAAATATACAAGACTGGTAACAGAACTAACATCAGTGTCCCTATCTGCACATAAGCCAAGACACTTGTTTTCATGTTTACTCTAAAGATTCTTGTATTGCAAATACAAGCACTGACACTAGAATTAACTTGTTAAAAACATCTTCCTTTACACCAACTATCAATGTCATAAAAGACAGACACTGTCAAAACTACAGTACAATGCAATACTCTAAGCTTTGAAAATAAAGCTCATTCTCCACCTTCTCCTGATTTCATGCAGAATGCACTTGATTTTCTTACACTTAGCAAGATGAAGGTTGTTTTCTATCTGTATCTATTAGGAAACAAGCCAGTTCAGTTTACATCCTTGCTTGTGCACTATCGTCACTAACAATGTCACAAATAAAGTTTGCTGCTCTAAAAGCAACAGGAAAGGCTCACAGACATATAGCTGTGTCTTGCAAAAGTGGCAGCTCATTAGTTATAAATAGCTTACCATGAAGGTGGGAGAAAAAGAGAAAGAAAAACAGATGTTAAACTGGCTGAACAATTCAGTAAAATCTGTAGTTTGTTAGAAGCTGTAATTTCATTGTGTTTTCCCCCATGTAAGTTTAAGGAAACAGGACTAACTGCAGACATTAAAAGGATTCTGTTTTCTTCAGGTAAGCTTTCCAGTGTGATGATGTAATTAGTTGAACAGAATAGCAAAGCACAAAGAATACTTATATTTCAGAACAAGTCTGTAAACATTTAAAAGAAGTGTCAAATTAGGGCCTAAAACCACTTGCCATTTGCTAAGATGCATATATCGACTCTTTTTTCTTCTATGTAACTATAAATGGATACTCCTCTTAAAAGGTTTGCAGAAAACTCCAGAACCACAAAACTACACCCATACATGGTCAATGGACTGTTTCAGAAAGGGAAACATATGGAATGAACCCTTGCTAAATCAGTAGTGTAAAAAGACAGACACAGACACACAATATGCCCAACACTTGCTGTTTCTTAGCTTTCTACTCTTGAGAGGGGGAAAAATAAAATTCAGTCCTGCTTTAAAGTATCACAGTCCCAAAGTGTGACTGCAGCCAACACAGACATAACTAATTTAACAAAAGCACAGATGTCAGGAAAGGTGGAGCATTAGCAGCTCAAGACCCAGCCTGTTCAGAACACCAGGTGAGGGCTATGCAGCTACAGCCTGGGACGCCACACGTGCTCCTACCAACATACAAGCCACCTAGAGAAACGTGAGCTTTGGAGCAGACATACCCACATGTTCTTATCATGCACACAGACAAGTGTGGATGTACTGACTCCCACTGACATCAATAGCAGCTAAGTGGGTACCAACACTTTCAGCTGATTTCATTGATTCAAGGAAGAAAGGTGTACCATACACTACGAACAACTTCTCTCTGGAAGAAGCATCATATATTTAATGCAATATCACCTTAAGACACATTTGTCCTTTGTGAGAAAACTCCAGGAAGTATCTTTCAGTTTGCCCACTAACAAGTGTAAAATCAGTTACAGTAGAAGCAAACAAAATATGTCAGCATCCTTCCTAATAGAGGAATAAATAGATGCTGGTTTTTCAGCAGACTGACTCAGGAGAAAATGCTTGAACTGCTTTATCACGGTAAGAAAACAGGAAAAGAAGCAGCATCAGCATCTCCTTTGGGATGGCATTTGAGAGGTGAAAACTGCAGCACTGCCATGCAGTTTACTAATTGCAGTTCTCAGGCTTTGTCATCCAGCCATTCCTACCACACAGGTTGCAGAGGTCACTTTATTCCCAAAATTAGGAAAGTGAAACTACTAGTGAATGTTTTAAGTGACTTCCTATTTACCCCTAGGTTTGGGGAACTAAGCCTAGGTGTTTAAATCCTCCAGAGAGCCACTGGCCTATTCAGTCAGTGGAGTCTAGTGGGTATTTGTCCACCTCCTCCACCCCACACACCTCTTTCTGAAGTACAGGCTACAAGTGGCCAGTTCTCTAAACTCCAGCAACTCTTTTGACCAGATCCCTGCTGACTACAAAGGGAGCTGAGTCACCTAGCACGCAGGCAGACATCTATGTTTAGATGTGTAAACCTTGAGATACAACTCATCCCTGGGGCCAGTTGCAAGAGCCTAAACAGCATACAAGGCACTTGCAAATCATCAATGCTAGAAGCCTAAAAAAAGCTTACTGTGAGATTCCACAGATGCTAGAAAGCAGCAGCATCTCATATATACAGTACCAGATCTGCAGTTGGGAGCTAGATAAGTTACTTTCATTAAGTCTTTCTAGTGTTTTGAGCAATGAAAAAAACCCAAACTTGACACATTCTTTAGTGTTGTTTTTATGGTTACTGTTGTCTTGTACAGACTCCCCTCCCTATGCTCATACTAAAGGAAACATCCACCCACAGTTGAAGTGTATTATACCTTGATGAAGGCCTCACCTCTTCCCTTAACCCTAGGGAAGCTGGAGAGTTTTAACACTGTTGAGCCAGAGGGGAATGAAAGGCAGCCCTAGTCTACCTGAGTCTGCTACCTCCAATCTGTAGGCTTCAAGAACCAAGATCTTCCAGAATCCAGCTGGGTCTAAAAATTTCTCCAAGATGCACAGACAAGAACCACAGCTTCTCTCATCAAGGGGAAACCTTCTCAAACCATTTAAAAATCTCTTGGAACTACAGGTGTTTCAACCTAAAAGCTATACATATGCCATGGAGAGGAGAATCCTATGCTAAAAAACATAGCTCTAGATACTTGAAGACATCAAATAAACAATGGTGACTTCAGACTACTTGCAATAAAATACTATACATTAATCTTAAAGAAACAAATAATAAAGGCAGGAGCACAATTAATGTTAGACGAATGGCATCTTAACATATATATTGGTAGGAGATAACCTATTTAACTAAAGCAGTGCACATGAATCTAATAGTCAGACTTCCCTGAGAAATTCTGAGGGTGAAAGAATGTGCTGCTTACAAAGAATTTATCTTTTAAAGAAATTCATTTCATTCAGGGTGAGATTCTGGCCCTTCAAAAAAGCCAACAGCAAAACCCCTATGGACTTCATTAGGTCAGTACTTCACTCTCCATTTCAACATTCTTAATCTTCATCTGCAGGTATTTTCCCATTGCCCAACCCCTAAATTGTAATCACTCAAGTTTTCTTTCTAACCCTCACCGCAATGGGTTACTCACTACAAGGACTCAATTAGGCATAGACATACATACAGTGTTGTTTTCGTCTAGATTTTTATTAAGTTCCAAGACAGACTTACCTTCCAGGTATAAATAATTTTTCCATTTCTTTCAACGTTTACAACATAGAGTGCTGATGAATTCTCAGAAGTATCTGAAATGATAAGTATCAAAAAGGCACAGGATTTTCATTTGAGCTGGTTCACTATACAACTTCTGCATGCTTTAAGCAAAGATACTAAATATATTTTTACACATGAATACTTCTTTGTATATGCTGAAATTACTCCTTTTGGGAGAGAATATTTCTTACATCATGATTTAAACCTGATAAACTTCAGCATCTAAGAGTTAAGGGGTTTCAAAACACACAGGAAAGAAGTATTTACGTAACCCCCTGACCTTTTGTTATAATTTTGATTCTAATGGCCACTACCTTTTGAGATGAAAACATAATGTGCCTTTTCACTATCTTCCACTCACAGAAAAAAAAAAAAGCATTTATTTGTTATACATAAGATAGGGTTCAAACAGTTAAGTTGCACTCCAATCCTCAGAAGCTACAGGGAGACATAACTAGCCTGAGGGAAGTGTCACTTGCTCCCACCTGCCCTTTCATCATCCCAAACAAATGCCTGGAAATAAAGTACATCTTTAGAGATCAGCTCTGCAACACCACCACCACTCACCCACTCCCCTCAGTCCTAAAAAAGGAATTCCACCCAAACCCCAAGAACCACGAGATTAAACGCCACATATATATATATACATATATGAATATATATATATACACACACACACATATATATATACATACATATATATATATATACACACACACACACATACATATATATCTATATGCAACATACCTACAATACAAGGGAATTAAGCAATGCAGGACAAGAGAGATGATGTAGGGTATGAATAAAATGGAAACGGATGAGCAGGAAGCTAAGATGGACACAGAAGAGTGCATCTGGACAAAGCACCACAAAATAAGAAGGAAAATACCACAAAAAAAGATAAAGTATCATACTCAAGGTGACAAAAATGCATATTTTCCTGATGCTGCTTTTCAGTTTTCTAATCACTGCTGACACCAAAAATGTGTTTATCTCAGATGGAACGTTCACTAAAAGTAGAAATTTTGCCCTTAAAAGATTGACAGCTGCATGACTGGTACTAGTTTTAAGATAAAGGTAGCCTGTGGTTCAGTAAACATCAATGAAAAGAATACTCCACAACTCCCAGCACTTATTCTAGTTCAACACTAGTTACTTTGCAGTTATCATGAAGCGTTGACAGAAGGAAGACATGTAAAACTTAGTTTCACAAGGGTGATATTATAAACTGGCTTGTACAGTTTGCAGTGATAAGAAAAAACCTTTTCACAAGTATTATCAGAAGGAAATAACATCTGTATTTTGTTGTGGAAGGACAATGAAAATCTCTAGTGTACATTTTTATAACACATCACTTTCTACTGGTTTCAGATCACTCAAAGTACACTACAATACCACCACATAGGGCTAGCTGGTGATGACTGAGAAAGTCTCAAATAACCATATATTCTGCTCTTCTTTTAGTGGAAACTTCCCGTAATTTAACCACCACCTCCATCTTTCAAGATGAGTACTACAGTCTCCACACTTCTCTCTCATACACTACTTCCTCAGAACCAAATTTAAGCTAGAGAAGGTCCACAAGAAATCTCCATGTCAATGAATTTATCAAACACAAAGGTGTTGAAAAAGTTCTGCGTCAAAAGTGAGTTTCATGTCACTGAACATTGTCAGGGGGAGTATGGGGCCAAAGAAGTGGCAATCATCTCTGCCCC
Source organism: Athene cunicularia (assembly GCF_003259725.1). NCBI lineage: Eukaryota > Metazoa > Chordata > Aves > Strigiformes > Strigidae > Athene > Athene cunicularia. The sequence goes on from NW_020799092.1 coordinate 69,878,393, forward strand.
TGAAAAGTCCCGCAGTAAAACTGCATGTAAAACTACAACTTCTTCCTCATCCCACAGCTTAGAACAGCTGATGAAGGACTGCAAAATAACCAACCCAACCTGCCTGCCAAGCAAACAACTCTTATCAACATACTCAGAATGCAGTGTTTGATTTCCTGAAGGCCATTATATGCAGCTCATACAAAAATAAGTGGAATAAAGAGAACAAGGCTGGTTCTCTTTACATGCCTCTCCTCTGTCACCATCATAGCTACTCCCAGCTCTCATGCAATTACAAATTCTCACATGGTATCACAGGTTTTCAGGTCCTCAGAAAATAATAAATATGAGTAATATCTGAAACCACTGACACAAAAGTACCATGACTCCTAAAAAATCACTTGCTTTCTGTGAACAGGTATTTCTCTGATGTTTAAATGAATATTTTCAAGTTCCTGTCTCCCACCTTCACAGTCCTAACACAACAGCACTACACCAGGTGAAAAGTCGGTATACATAAACAGAAGTTGAAATGCAATGCAGCTATGCTGGTATCTGATCAGATGCACCTTCCAATCTAGATTCTTCTGATTCTGTATTACCAAGGGCATTTACTGAATAAACAGTCTGTATAACATTTTAGAAAGCTGAATAAGGTTGGCCCTTTCCCAAACACAAGTCAGCACCATCTTGAGATGGTTATGACATAAATGCATAGGTTAATTGACTCCCTGAATTTATCACATACAAACTGATAAATTCATAGCCAAACTGATTATGCATGGAGAATTTCAGAATTTTACCTCAAAACCCTTAGTACGCCTTTCAACAGTTGTTCAGTAAACTATCTAGTACATGTGAAATAATTTTTACTAGATTTTAACTGATGGCTTGGTAAGTAATTTTCTTCTATAAAACCAAAAAATCTGACACTTCCTTGTTTTACCTCCAAACAAGTTCTTATGTTTGATAACAGGCCCTCAATACGGGAAGCAAATTAATTATTCCAACTAATTGAAAGCCACCAAAGGACCTGAGGTTTCAAGTTTATCACACGGTGCATTAGTGATCACCTATTTGTACAGAAGTAGTAATTTTTTTTTTTCAGACCAAGATTTCCATCAGTTTCTGAAAAGCAGAAAGGAGCCAACTGCCCTGTCAATGAATGAGAATAAACACAAGCAAAAAAACACAGGGCCAAGAATACAGGGGGGGGGTCATTCTTTTTTCCAACCACATCAGGCACTCACGGTGTTGGCTATCGCACACTGCTGTGACAGCTCGCACGTTGCCTAATTTTAACTGGCACTCATTTACCACATACACAGGAGTGTTTGGGTTGGTTGTTTTTTTTTCCTCCGAGAAAGGGGAGTAGTGTGGGAAAGGAAGTCATGCTAAAAACCTTTTTTGGGGAGGGAAGACAAAAAAAAAACCCAACCAAAACCACCCAAACGTGTTTGGTTTTTTTTGACAGAAGAAAGAAACAAGCTGTGGAGTGCAGACATGCAGAACTGCTTCCCGCACGTGAGACGCTCCTTGAAGACACCAAACTTCCCTGCCTCAAGCACCCCGGCACCGGAGGGACGGCCCCCCCGCGGCGGGCGCAGCTCGCTGCTCTGGGCCCGGCCGAGGAGGACAGCGGC
>NW_020799092.1:69880064-69908538 GCF_003259725.1 Athene cunicularia
GTTCGGGCGGGGCCGCCGCCTGCCGGGGCCTGGCGGTGTTCCGCTTCCTACCGGCGGACGGGACCAGCGGGGTCGGTGCCCCGGAGCGGCGCCACAGGGTGCAGCCTGCGTGCAGGTGACCAGGGGCCTTCAGGTGTACCCGAAACCGGCGTTTGCCTCTCGGAGCTGGCGCCCAGGCTGCGCCCGAGGCGAGCCGTCCGAAGGGGTCATCCTTCTCGAAGCGCACGCGCAGCGTGACTCGGAGTGTGTTAACCAGTTGCCTGTGGGTGAGGTCTGGTGTTCACTGATCAGAAGGCCACAGTCATCTGTTACTCTCCTCACATCCCCTCTGGAAGTGTTAGGTGTTTTCCGGGATGTCAAAAGGTGTCCCTGTTTTCTGAGGTGATGTACTCTGAAATTGCTTGGTGAATAGATCGAGTCTCCCTGTGCAAGCCGCTTTGGCAGAGCTCAGGATGGCCTTTCAGACTAGGCCTGGCCTGATGCTGCTTTTCATCTGTCTACTAGCAAAGGAGGTAAAGCTCAGTGTAGCCTTAGCGTTTTTTGTGGTTTGTTTGCTTGGGGTTTTTTTAGCTTTTGAAAGTATTTGTGGCACCGATAAGATACTACTCCATGGCTATCTATAGCCTGCCTGTAATTACCGTTTCCCTTCTGACATGTGCTGCCTGATGTCAGCCAGCTAAAAGTAGCATAAAAGTGGATAGGCGTAAGGGCAGACACCAAGCTAGACATATGCCGAGTACAGAACAGCTTGAGCCTGTTCTAAAATGTAATCCAGTACCAAGTTTTTTCCCCTCATTGCTAAGCTTTGGAGCTATATAAAGACCAGATGAGAATCAGGTATGTCTGTAAAGTGAAGATGAAAGGCAAGTTGATAATCCAAATGCAAAGCAGGCATATGCTTTCTCTCAAACTCCATATTGCCAACTTTTACAATTTTACCACAAGTTTCATAATCAGCATTCTTCTTAAAGCTCCTTGGATCAAGTGATTGTGCAAGAATTTCAGCTTATATTTTCACTATTATGAAATAAAGCTTGAAAAGGTGACCAGAATATTTATTTCAAAGACAAAAGTAGAAACAGACCAAAGGTCCAGAATGGATGGATTTTTTAAGAGATTAGGTGGGACTAATACATGATTACGAGTATTTAGGAATGACACAACTGGAGAAGCAAGCAAAGGAGAGAAATGAAGCCAATGAAATGACTGATTCTGTAAGTATTTGCAAAAAAGGAAATTTCACATGGAGAAAATCTGCAATGCCCAGGGCTCTAGAGTGCTTTTAAGGCCAGGATGGGGCCAACTGGCACAGTTTTTGCTTCTGCTGTAAAGCAAACCAAAAAGAAATGTGGAGATGAGTAACAAGGAGCCTGCCTGTAACAGTGGGCACTCCAAATGTGAAAGGAAAAGAAAGAAAACGAAATATAGCTGCCTAGTTTGATGGCTCAGCATTAAAAAAAGAAAACCAGAAAACCAACCAAAACAACTGTAATTGTTCTTTTGTTTCAAAATCAACCATGTCACTTACAGTTCTTGAAAGAGAGCCTGCATAACTGATGGATGAGTTATTCTGTAATATTTACAGACTGAGAATCATATGACAATGCTGTTCCTCTAGAGTATCTTACACAATATGGGAAAGGCCTTTTGGACAGTAGGAGCTGCATGGAGTTAACCAGAGCAACTCCTGGTTCTGCCATAGAACTTAAGCTGGTTAACACGATTAAAGGAAGTTGGAAATGTTCTTAGATGGTGTGAGCTGGTGAGTAGGTATGCAGCCAGGTGGGTGTGAAGGAGATCCGTTCACTCGTGGCCTGTGCATAGGATCCATTCTCCAGTCCATATTCAGGAAAGGACTGGAAGAGTTTGTACAAGTAAAAGACTTCATGGTCAGGTGTGCAGTAGGAAAAAGTTTCTTGTTCAGGAAATAGTTAACAACAATATTTCCCCTTGGGTTGTGTTTTCACTGCAAATTACTCTTCATTATTTTTGTATGCCAAATAGATTTGCATTATCTCACTGAAGTTTATAAATATACTTTCTCAAGACTCCTGCCATAGAGTGGGACCTGACCTCCAATGCACCATCCCAGGAATTTGGAAGCTTCTCTGACGTTTGTCCCTGAAACTGAGGCAAGAGAAATTCTCTCAGAAGTTTCTTTCCAGTGAGAAGAAGGAAGTGGAGCTTGACAGATGAAGAGATCTGAGAAACAGGAAGGGATGAGGTGATCCATGATGACTATCAGGGTTTAGAGGTACAGAAACATAAGAGCAACCACATAGAGCTGGGGAAGATGGTACCAGCAGGAGCTGAGGGAATTGGTAGCAGCAAAGAGCCAGATCAGAAGGGAATGAGGAAGAGGGAATCTGGAAAGGTTTATAAGCTGTGTAGAACTGAAGTCAGTCTTCCCAGAATTGAAGTCAGGATTCCTAAGTTTCTCTGTTGTCCAGCAAATCATTTGAAATCCACTATTTTCCAGTGGCCTATCTGTATAAAAAGACAAGATATTACTTCTGCTATTTTTTTTTGGTTGAAGTGGTAAAGGTTTCCTTGTCACTCTTAAAGGTCCAACACTGCTGATGACCTTTGGGAATGTAGTTATGATTCAATGGTGTAGTATGTTCTTAAAAAATCACACACAATTATATGTAAAAATGACAGTAAAACCATTTGTGGTTTAGATAAGTCTCATTTGTTGTATCTTCTTTAATTTCCAAAATGTAATCTATTCTATGAACAAAATGAAAGGGGAATCTTTAGGACAATGGACTGTATACTACAAGATGAATGATATTTCAAAGAGAAATAATTAAGCTTGTATAAGCCATGCTTTTCTGGCTTTTTTTTTTTTTTTGGTTTTGAGACCCTAGTTTACAGTCATTATATACATTAGGATTATATATCCGCATTCAGTTGCCAAAAATATATTTAAGAGAAAGCAGATGGTTTGCCTGCCTGTTTGTGTGTTTATATAGTACAGAGGAAATACTCCCAATCAAATAAAGGAGGTTCACAGTAAATGGAGAAAGTGATGCAGTTTCTGAATTAATTAACTTTAGCAGTCAGACTTTTTGAATCATCAAAGGAAACATAAAATACTGACAATTGATGTCAGCATTAACCTTAAAATGAAACTCAAGAGTGCCTACTTACTAACATGTACAAGATACTCATCTTTCAAGAAACAGACAATTGCAGATTTGGGGCTGTACAGTCCTACATTTAAGGAACAAGAAAGGTCTCTCACATAAGAATTTGCAATGCCACGACGAAAACTGAATCCACTGCTGCTTTTTCTCCGCCAGATACCACTAAGTGTTTGGTACAGCCGCTGTCATCCGAATAGCACCTAATACTTTGAATTAGGATGGGGTTTCTTCTTTCTCTTCCTCTGTTCCCATTGTTACTGCTGTTTTTATATTCTACCTTTAATATCTATTTCCTTTACAACTGTAAAAAATAATTCACAGATTTAGAGTTTGTTATGTATAACTCATTATTCCCTGAGCTATCAGCCTGGCTGTGCACATTAGAGGCCATAGAGATCCAGGTTGAATTCCTAGAAGCACAACACATTCCTCTGAAACCACAAAGCTGACTCATTCACAGTACGTCATGTAATAACTCAGCACAGTGTATCATGCCACCTCAATCCTGATGCATAAAATTAAAAGCTTGATGCAAAAGACATAAGCATCTAAAAATCCCTCATACTTTCTTCAGCAGGCTTTGAATTAAGACAGAGGACCTGATGTATTCTTGATAACATCTGCCAGCTTTGCTAGATGGAGAACGAAGGTCTTGGTTTAAAAAAAACCCAACCCAAATTCTTATCTCTGCCAAGTGAAATGAATGTTACAACCCATTTCTGACTTTTGCTTCCTTTTTGCTTGCACCATGAAACCAAACCGTGAATTTCACTTTCTATTTATACTCAGTTTCCTTTTCTGATTATCACGCTCACTTAGTTTGGGTTTCTAGAGCCAGGCTGAAGTTGTGTGGAGGCACACAAGCTGATCCTGATAGAGCAACCTCCAGGATAGGCATGTGAAACTAAAGCTCTTAGAAAAAATGGCAGATTAAATTTTTTTCTATTTTTTTTTTACCAATAATCTGTTCCAGCCCTGGTAATGGGATAGGATCTCCCCTCGAGTTTTTAGCTTGAATGGGTCTTGACCATAGACAGGCAAATCATCAGAAAGCAGTAGTGGCCCTAATGATCACATTGCAACCAGCATCAGCATTTTTTTACCAATAACAACATTTTTTGTGCTAATTGCATATAAAGTGCCTATCATCCCTTTTCAAACAGTTCATGTAGCAGGAATTACAAAATCATACCATGAAATAAGTGTGGGTCTGATGTAGCATTACTCCCTGTCCTGGCATTGACAGGTGTAACATACTTTTCAGCTCTCTCAACAGAATAAAGCTTCGTTCATGGAAGAAAACATACAGAGCCATAAATTGTCAATATTTTCCTCATCAGGAAATTATACTTAAGACTTCTTATGAAGAATGAATATTTGAAATAATTATTTAAGCACATGACAGCCTGGCAAACAGCTCATGACTTCTCTGGGAAATACTGCTTACTGAGGGCAGCCTCTTTTCCCGCCATTCTAGCAACAGAGGGTTTATTGTAGTCATGTCTAGACAGTTGTTTCCTTGAAGAATGTTTTCAGCCAGACAAACACAAAATATATAAATAAACTGTTTTCCTTAAGGAGATGGTCAATATGTTTATTAAACTCTCTAGGAAACACAAATAAGATGCAATTAGAAATCAATATTTTTATAGTAAAAATAAAGGCTGTGATTCAAGGGTAGTAAAGTAAAATACCTTTATTTCAGTGTGTGAGAATAACATTTTTTCAGTATCTTCAATCACAGAATATCAACATAAATAGTAGTTTCACTGAAGTCAGTCAGCATCTGTTACATATGCCAGTGCTTCATGGACATGATTTTCTATGCTTTGTTTAATAATTAATCATAGGAAATAGTCTCTTAACTACTAAGGAAAAAATTCCATCTTGCTATTCATGCTCATATTGAACAGCACACTTCTTTTAAAGAGCTTCATTTAAGTCAATAACATGCTCAAGCCAATAGCATATTTCAAGTCAGCGAGGCTTCTGAAACAATTAAGGTATTCCTCAAAGCAAGGGAGGGGAAGAGAAGGGGACCTAACGAAGTCCCTGACTGTCGTCCAAGTGGCCTTTTTGTTTCCGCCCATTCTTGCTCCATGGCCCAAGCTCTGAGGCTCCTTTGTTCTTTCCACAGGCTAACCCCGGCTAGCGCCAAGGAAAGCTCTCTGAGCCCACACTGTCTCAACAGCTGTTGAAGGAGATCTTTGCTCTGTTTATTCTTCCAGCTACAGCCTCATCAGGACTCATCAGTAGTGTTTAGAAACTTGCCCTTTTTTCCTTTGTGATCTTTCAGTTTTGACTTCATTTTGCATTGCAAGAGGACAGTGTCAATACTCTGCAACAGACTTGCAACTCTTCTGGGAACACGTGATAATGCATTTATCAGCAGAACAATTCCAATGTCTTTCACTTTTAAGGTGTCTTTTCTTTTTTTCATTGTCATTTTTATTGTAAAGTATAAAAGAAATATTTATCACAAATGCATTCCTTTGACATGTAAGGCTACAGCATGGTAGCGTGGTGACTGCAGACAGGGACAGCAGAGGATGAATACATCAGCTGAATTTTGTCTCATTGAGCTTCAGCTGTTTTTAAAGCAGGGTTTTAGTGTGAGTTCTTTGTATAGGTTCCTGCTAGTTAATGAAGAAAGATAAGAGCTCCAGAGGGTAATTGATACAACCTGGTTTTGGCACTTACTTTATGGTGCATTTTGTCCAAGTCTGGATGCTGGGTCTCCTGTCCCCTCCCATCTGCTGTCATGCCTACCAAGAATGTGCAGCTGGAGGCCTGGAGGAAAGTGGGACTGTCTCTTTCTGTGTCTGCCTCCAATTAGATCACATACAGTGTAATATGGAAAGGCGCCCTGAGGGTGTGATTTGACGAGCAGCTGATCTAACAAGGCATGACTGTTGAAAGGATAGTTCCAGACATCCTTCCCTTCTCATTTTTTTCACCCTGCCCTCGTCCTGAGGTCACCCAGCCTCTTTGTTTGCCAGCTCTGCTGCACTTCTGACACCTCTGTGATCCATCTCTACTTGTTAACCCACTAAAACCTATTTACTTTTTTTGTAGTGGTTTAATTTTCTGCCACGTTATGAAGGTGTCTCTGGTCACAGAAAGCTTTTACGAGTGTCACAGCCATTGCAAAGGGAAGTGGTGGTAGTGTGCAGCTGGCAGCAGGGAGGGGAACAGAAGAATAGAAGAAGACCCCCCTGTACTGGTAGCAGTGAAGTGTTGGAGCCAATCCAACTGAAGAATAACCCTGAGGAGAGAATGGAGGGGATGGGGAGAGCTACCTATCAAGTTTACTGAACCCTTTTGTCAACAAAAGTGAAGATGCTCCACAGAACTGTAAACAAGCCACTCATGCCGGGAAAAGGGGCCTTGGGGAAACTGCTTTTCCTGATGTTGGTACTCGGTTAGGCCAGTTTAAGTTTGTGCCAGACTACAGCTTTAGGATGGGGTTAATTGTCCATGGAGGCACCTGCTTTTCTCAGCTTACAGTAAAAGGAGTCTAAGTATCAGCTCTTAGCTGATAGAAGGCAGGCAGGTAAACCTCATTCTTAGCATCCTTTGACTAATTTCCTGTTTCCATCAGGATCAATAGAAACCACTATTTTTTAATACTTTGTTTGTATGCTGTAACAACCATTCCTTTGATACAGTGCAACACTTTACATACATTCAAATTATTCTGTCAAAATCTGAATACATTTCCCTGGCACATCCTAAAAATATCTTTTATTTATTATATGTGTTGGTTCCAAACAAATGCCACATTAATAAGCAGAGAGGCTTGGGTAACTGTACGTCATTAGTCACGCAGTGGTTTCTTTTTCCAAAATACTTCTAGAATTCAATCTGACCTCTTTTAACAATGAACTATTTATAGGATTCATAAGGGCCTTATCCTCCAACCCTGACTCAGCCAAAACTCATCACTGACCTTGACCTCCTGTATTCTATTCTTATAGCCTTACTCATGTGAGGAGCTTTTATTTGCTGACCTGACTTGGGAAGTGTATGCTCATGAGTGTGGTTTTGCAGGCTTGGTTCCCAGCTCAGTGGCACTTGGTAAATGTCACAGAATCAAGTCCTAATATGCATATATTATTTTTACAATGTTATAAATACAAAAACAAGGGAAAGATACGCAGCTAAGATCTGCTTCCAGTACCACAACAATAAACTGACTGTAATTACATAAGGTTTTTACAGCTACAAATGAAAGCATTGAATTCTTCTTATTTTGGAAGAGAGTGCATATATTTTTAGAAGAAACCAGAACTAAATTTATGAATTATAACAATTATTACTAAATAAAGTAGTTGTTTTTTGTCAGTAAGATATAATTATTTTTAAGTAGAGTATTGTTGCAGTTTTAGGTGAGTACACTAGCACAGTATGACAATGGCCATTTTCTTCTGTAACATCTAAAAAGCTCTTGATCTATAACTAGTGTCAATGTCCCTGATAATTTTCTATTTTTCATTCTGATACATGATAATACCTCTTTAGAAGCTTGTATATTATCATTAGTGGAGCTGGGTAACAAGATGTGTTGTTCTGTATTAAAAAAAAAGTACTTGTAGCAGTCTACAATCTTTAAGTTTGAATGACTCTTCCAATTACAGAGAATATAAATGAATATACTTGATGTGCCTTCTTTCCAACAGATACTGTGTTACATATCTCTTTAATTTCCTTTCTTACTTTCTCACTTTAAAGTAGAAGAGTCCAACTTTTTAGATGCTTCTTTTAAGTCTCCAGTGCTTTTTTTTCTTTCACATAAGAACCACCCCCTTTTGTTTCCCTATATTGTATGTGATGAAAGTGTATTTATTATATACTTGAATCATCATTATATTATATGGTGGTCTTTTGTAGCTCCTGTATTTTATCTGTTCTTTTCAATATAAGCATGCAATGAACAAGTGTCTTCAGTTAGCTGTCTACTACGATGCCTAGGCCTTTTTCCTGCGTAATTATGGCAGGAAAATAAAGGTGAAATACTTTATGCTTATGCGTAATTGAAGGTATTCGTTCTAATCAGCACTGTCAGGCACTTACCAGCATTTGACTTTGTCTGTCTGTATTACCAGTTAACCTAGTTTCACCAGTCCTTGGAGCTTTTTGTATTCTTTTATCATTTAAAGTGAACTTTGTAAAAAAGTTTGGTAATCTGCAAATGTTGCCAATGTACAACGTACTTATTTTTTCAGGTATTCTAAAGTACAGATACCTCCCCAAAGCTAAGTGGTAGCATTTCATTCTGTAGTAGTTGCCTTCTTCTGTATACTTAGTGAGATGCACTTGATCATTGTGATAATTGCAAAAGTTCTTCAAGGTTTGCTTGGAGATCATGTAGAAGGTGCTTACAGGACCTACAGACTTCAGCATCCTTATCCTCTTGTTTCTTTTTCTAGCTTCTTCACACCGTGAGTGTAATTTCCACAACTCACTGTTAAAAAAAATGTCTCAGAGGCACACAGTCCCAGAGGCACATTTCCTTGCTTCTGAAAACCCATGAACATCAGGGGCACAGGCACCTTCATCAAACATGTTGGAAGCTGAGGCTCAGCTTTTTTTTTTTCCCCCATGACCAGGCCAAGGCCATGGTGGAAAGCAGACCATGTCTGCCCTAACTATTCCATTACTGGCATCAGAGGAGATAGTTCTGTTACTGGATCCCAGAATAATTCTTGTCAGTTGGGTGGATACTTACAAGCAGTGTCTACAAGGAGACTTGCTTGCTTATTAGTTGTATGAAGGCTCCACATGGATAAACACTACTCTTAGACCTGGGTTCAGCACTTCTATCCATTCCATCTCCTTCATGTTGTCCTCATGTTTAATGGCCATTGACAATAATGTCCTACAGGAAGCAAACGTCATGCCTTGTCATTTCTTTTTTTCTAAGGTCTCCAGCCTCCCTCCATTCCCTCCAAAACATGGCTGCCATAGAGATCTGTGCCAGGTTCACTACAAGTACCTACTGGCCAGCCTCCTCTTCCATCTTTTCCTCTGTGCACACCTCTCCTTTAACCCCAGTCAGAAAACACAAGACAAGAAATCATCATATCTGACATGCTTACAGCTGCCCAGCTGCCCTGGTTTCTAACCAAAAGCTTTTTTCTTTCCTCTTCCTCTTTCTCTTATTTTGGACTACTGGCTCCTCATTCCACTACAAATGCCACCAGTCCAAACTGAGGAATGCTGCAACTGGACTTGATTCTACCTCTTCCCGCAGCACTACTTAATTGTTCTAGTCATGGCAGGAGTACAGAAATTGAAAATCCATTTAAAATTACATATGGATTGCACTGTTGTAGCTTCAGAAGTGGTCAGTTCCAAATGCTTCTGAGAAAGGTACAAGATGCCCTGCAGTTGTCAACTAAAGATATTAGGCACCTGTCTTGGCTGTTAGATTTCATTCCAATCTCTAATAGTCAGAGTCTAACATCTAATATTCCAGGTTATTGATATTAATTAGAACTCTGCATATTCTTGAAACCATAGAAATGTTTAATTCCTTTTCAACTTTTAGTCTGAATGACCCTTTTTATCCACAGTCTAATTACAGGGTACGTGAGAAGTAAGAAAGAGAATTATTTAAGAAACTGCCATCATTTAGGTGCTTTGAATTAAATTCAAACTCCTTCTGTATCTTTCTTATAGCATTTTTTAGTCTTTGGTGCTAACTTTCCTAAGTTAATCACAATTAATCTTTTAAATTGGTCTTCAGAGAAGATGCTTTCCATGCTCTGGATCATTCTTATAGCCTTTCCTGAATGTCTTCTGAAGAGGGCCTTTGAAAAGCATTCTTTAAAAAACAGAAATAATGTTTATGGACTTGTTTTTCCATTTTGTCAACAAACTTAGATGATAAATAGCATGGTTTTCCTTTACATGGGCAGAGCTGTTTGGCCTATCATGCTCACGGTTAGGCCTTTTATAAATCCATCATTAGATATTGTGTCAACCACTTGACCTCGTGATAAAGACTCATAATTTCTAGAAATCTTTTTTAGTCTTAGTTTTGTAGATACATACTTGTTGTGGTTTGACAGACTTATAATACTGTTAGATAATTAGATTATTTAAATGAGAAAGTTTGTATGTTAGCTCATGAACTTTCTCATTCTTAAAGTGTGGGTGAATGTATATGGCCTGGGTTTTATTTTTAATTTATCAGTTTATATTAATATTTATGTTATTTACTCTGTATTCCTTCTGCTGTTGTTGTATTTTTATTACAAGAAAAATATGATTTTAACCAATGTTCTGTGCTGGAAAAAAAGCTAAACAGGGGTGATTATTTGTTTTGCATCAAACTTCAGACTAACTGTGCCAGTCAAATTACAGGTCCATCTAACTAGCATCTTGCCTCTGACAGTGGCCAACAATAGATGCTAAGAGAAAGCATATATAAAAATGTAAAAGATTATATTTTCTTCTGTTGTGACTCTTCTAGATTTTAAAAATCAGGAATCAAGACAATCTGGAACCTATTGATTCTTTTGGCATCCAAAAAATCCTGTGATAATTAGTTTAATGATTTAACAAATGTGAAGTACAGCTGTCTATTTAATCCACCTGCTTGATAATTGTGAGAGGTACTCTAGTTTTTATCCTAAGAAAAATAGTGCATAATCATTCTTTAATCAGGTTTGTATATACATTTATCATGTTTTCCTTCCCTATCATCTTCCAAGGTGAGGAGTCCATTTAATGTTCTTCATGTAAAATGTATCCACTACCTCTTATGATCCTTATTATACTTCTTTGTGTATTTCCGTGACTGCATATTATATTTGAAATGGGATACAGGGGCTTTATTCTTTGTTTTTATTTTCTTGAGAGTAATATTGATCCATAATTTATATCTTTAATATTATAATAAGGTTCCCTGTAATTTATTTTATGTCAATGCCTATTTGCTTTTCAAATTCTCACCTACATCTTCTAATTCCCATTTTATACTTTAATTTTCTCTAAGTATCTTTTATGAAGGCATGTAAATGAGTGGTTTGTTTTTCACAAGCACAAAAGCCATCTAATGTTAATTATCAACTGTAGTTCCCACATTGCTTTTAGCTTTAGCCGTAGGGCAGGTAGCAGCTGTCTAGGACAGAATTCTGGTGGGGACAGCAAAATCACTGTAGAAACAGTCTGTACTTGGCACCATCCACACTGAAGGTTTCAGAATGTCAAGATGAACTCTGAATTCCTCAGCCCCAATAGTAAGACACCATAGCATCATGTGAAATTCCTGAGGTTCAACAAAGCCAAGCATAAGGCCCTTCACCTGGGTTGGGGAAAGGCCCAGTATCCATACAGGCTGGGGATGAAGACATTGAGAGCAGTCCTGCAGAGAAGGACTTGGGGGTACTGGTGGATGACAAGCTGGACATGAGCCAACTATGTGTGCTTGCAGCCCAGAAAGCCAACCGTGTCCTGGGCTGCATCAGAAGAAGTGTGGCCAGCAGGTCAACGGAAGTGATTCTCCTCCTCTACTCTGCTCTTGTGAGGCCCCACCTGCAGTGCTGTGTCCAGCTCTGGAGTCCTCAGTACAAGAAAGTCATGGACCTGTTCAAGCAGGTCCTGAAGAGAGTCACAAAAATGATCAGAGGGATGGAACACCTCTCCTATGAAGAAAGGGTGAGAGAGTTGAAGTTGTTCAGCCTGGAAAAGAGAAGACTCTAAGAAGATGTCACTGAGGCCTTTCAGTACCTAAAGGGGGCTTATATGAAAGACAGAGAAAGATTTTTTTACCAAGGCCTGTGGTGACAAGACAAGGGCCAGTGGTTTTAAACTGAAAGAGTGTAGACTTAGATTGGATATAAGGAAGCCATGTTTTACAATGAGGGTGGTGAGACACTGGGACAAGTGGCCCAGAGAAGTTGTGGATGCCTCATCACTGGAAGTGTTCAGGGTTGGATGGGGCTTTGACCAACCTGATCTAGTGAAAGATGTCCCTGCTCACAGCAGGGTGATTTGACTAGGTGATCTTCAAAGGTCCCTTCCAACCCAGACCATGCTATGATTCTATGATCACTACTTGCCATTTTCTTAACTGCTTCTTGCCCAGCAGGAAGACACTGGCCACACAAAAGAGTAGTGCCATGCAGTCGCAGTAGGGTTTACATGTTCACACATTCCTGGTGAGGACTATGGGTAGATAAATGTGTAGGTGGTGTAGGGCACACAAGCAGTGGGACCATGGTTCCTGGTTATGGGAACAATAAGCTTGCTTAGCTTTCATGCTCTGAACTGTTTAAGGATTTCAGATTAGATACTCTGAACTGCTTTCTGGACTAAGTCTAAGGAGGTTACCTAATGAGTTGTACATACTGTGCTGGGTGAATGTTTCTACACAATTTTATTTTAAGAACTACATGAATAATAGCCTTGAGTGGTATTCTCAGGCTGGAAAAAAAATTAACAACAAAAATTAACTACAGCTTTCAAAACAAAGATTTAATTATTTAGGAGTTAAATGCACTAAAGCATGCCTTAATTCTAGTCATCTGATTGTTGTGTGACTTCCCTCTGAAGTAAGGTTATAGTTGTTTAGGTACCTAAAGGACACATTGCCATTTTAACTTATTTTGTTTCTACCGTATCTGACCTGAACTCTGAATACTCTGAGCTTCAAAAAACATTTATTTTTATTAATTACTACAGTTTTATTCTTTATTCTACACTTTAATTACTGGTACATACTCTGTATCAATATTATTCTCCTTTTCTTAAAATCCTGAAGTAATATTTTTGGCTCTCAATGTAAAGGTCATCTTCATAGGTCACTTTAAATATCAGTACATCTCAAATTGTCTGAACTAAAGCCAGTGAAGTCAGTGGAAAGTAATACAGCCTACTGCTGATCTGCTTTTTGCCATTTCTGGAAAGGTTTGAAGTCATCTAATGTGTGGAAAGTTGCACCTATGTGGAGTTAGAAAATTCACTATTTTCTCCACAAAAGAAGTGACAAAGTAATCATCAGGGTCACTGAGGAGGGCAGGCAGCATCATGCAGAGCCACGCCTCCAGCTGGATCGGGCTTTGCTCATGCTACCGAGAAATGTGTTGAGGAGCACTGTACAAATGTACAACATGCAGATCTAACCAGCTGTTTGTACTTTTTGTGGTTCTCACATGACTAAGAAGCTAACGATCATGAGTAATGTATTTCAGCATTTTATCCTGTATCTTTTTATGTAAAGATGTGATCCTCAAGACATCACCTTCCCCAGACCACAGAGAGCACAGAACACTTTTTTGTAGAGATCTCTCAGTGCTTTATTTTCAGATGTGACAGTCTGTAAACCCACCGCTTCTCCAGCACACCTAATGGACTCACTGGGTGTGCATGATTTACTTCTCATTTTCAAACAATTGGTGCAAGTACATCTGTCTCAGTGGACTGCAAACACTACAAGAGTAGCTCTGCTTGTGTCTACTAGCTTTCATTTTGTTCAGGGATGCAGCCCGGCTGCAGTGACCGTTCTCTGACCATCCTTTCAATAAGAGTTGTCACAAGCAGTGGAAGCCAAGTGTTTTGTAACATGATATTGTTCCTGGAAGACCAGTTTAATCAGAGCGGACTGGTCCCTTCAGATGAAATGCTATTAATTCACTTGTAGGTCGTGGATGCACAAAATTTGGCGTAACTATGTGACTACTTCAGAGAGTGAAATGAGTCATCCCCATGACTGAAGGGGATGAGCGTGAGGTGGAACGCTTTCTCTTCTCCATTGGTGGCTACGGAGTTTCAAAACATATCCAATGGATAATGAAAACATCCAAGTCTTTGAGAATTACCTAAGAAACTAAACTTGTGAAACTATTTAGCCAGTGGAGGAAAAAGGGAAAAGTTGTTTCCCCCCCAAGGGTGCTCTGTAACTATCAGTCCTGTAATACAAAGCCATGCAAGCAATGTGTAAGAATAATGAACTCAACTAGCAAAATGATTGCAACCAGGAGCTGGCCTGCTACTGAATTGAACTGGGTTTAGTCATCCGTGGGGGTGAATTGTGTTCATAAAAGTGGGGAAAATGTGCTTTTCTCTTACAGGTTTGTTGGGATTGGGCTTGCTGGGGGTATAAATGTTGCAGAAGCAGAAAAGCACAGGAATTATTGCTGGGCCTGAAAGATAAAGCTGCAACTTTTAGCACAACTGTGCACATGTAAGGCATGTATAATTTTTGCTTAAAATGGGGTATCTTTGAACATTAAGAAGTAGATATGTTAGGGTTTGTGAGTACCACAGTAAGTATCTTCTATTTTTATTTGCCCAACAGAAAAGAGAATGTCATTGTAAATTAACTGGCTTATTGGTCTCAGACCTTCCCAGATGCTAGACTCATATTTCAGCTGCTGTTACCTCATGAGTATATAGTTGAAGCTTTGTAATCCAGTCTTTGGTTAAGTTTCCACCTTTCCCAACCCATCTAGAATACAGAATAAATGCAGTGAGAATTAGAGGCAGATATTAAAGTCTTGGAAATATAAGTAATACATATAAAAGCTGGGAAAAATTCTGTGCAGCAAAAATTAATTAACATGATTAGTGTAGCATCTTTAAACTTTCTTTTTTTAACTGAAACAATTCCAGAATTAAAGTCACTTAAGGCTTGTCTTCAGGCCAGACTGAGTGGAAAATGTTTCAATTTCAATAAACCACTGTTTGGTTTAGTCTAAAACTGGTAGGACGTGAAAAACTTCAACAAAACCTCATTTAAATATAGTAATGCCCAATTTCGGTAATGTAACATGTATAAACAAGATGTCCATCAGTTTAGTTGGCAATTTTGAAAGATTTCCACTAAGTACTCTGCAATCCTCTGAAGCATTTGAGAACCACAAATACTATGCACTTATTTTGTTTGCTATTTAGAGAATAAATGTAGCTTACTTTCTACTGTTATTTTATGCTAGTATTTCGTATTCCTTCTCCAGTGTGGTTGGTGCAGTAACGCTTTAGCTCAGAGCTCAGCTAGTGTCTTATTCTGTTGGATACTGGTTGTGCCTTTGACCTGTGCTGGGGATTCACTGGTGCAAAACTGGAGCATAATTTGGTCTTGGTTTGGACCAGAATGTGATGCAATGTTTGTAACATTTGCATTCCATTTGTATCTTTACAGGTTATACCCATGAGCAAAGTATGGGTGCACATTTGAAAATCAACTATTAGCTTTCTAGACACCAGGTAGACAGATAATTTTGCTGGTGGGAATAAAATCAGGATTTAAGGGGAACATTAGTGAAGTTTATCTGATGCTTTTTTGTTTTGTTTCCTCTAATGTTAATTAGAATGGCTGTATATTTTCAAATTTCAGGTTTCTAATTTTACAGCATTAGATGCCCAAGACTGCACTCAGGTCAGAGTTTAGATTTATAATTTGTACCATGAAAAATACATGTGAAAAGACACAAATTTGCAAAAACTGAAGAAAGCAGAAGTCAGTTTTATACATATCAAAGTAGTTACAGAAAGAATTTGGTTCAGAGGCTGAGCTCTGGCTACTCAAAAGGATTTGCCCTCTCCAAAAGCATGATGCAGACAACATGACTGCAGTAGGGCATCAGTTTTCACTTTGGTTCATTTAAACTATTTCTTTAGCAGAAATGCAGGCAGCTAGCCATAAAAGTGGCCAAGCCAGAAATGTATTGTTCTAATGTTTATGCAATTAAAAAAACCCAAGCAGAAACTCTTCAGCCATTCTATCCCACTTGGTCAACTCTTATAAAGTTTTGTAAAGACAGGGTGATATGAAATATGTTTAATTTACAATAAAACATTCCCAGAGAAAATTCTGAGGGCATAAGCCACATTTCTGAAAATTGCAGTGACTCAAGTGACCTCTTGTTCTGACAACTGCAATTTTAAGCCTCTACTACTCTGATCTGTAATCAAGATAGGGAAAAAGAAACAGTGATGTGGGCAACACAGACAGGACTGGATTGCGTCAGAACATGTTATTTGTTTTCTTGGCTGACCCAATATAATACACAACTTTGAGATAAAGAGCAGTAAGAAAACTGTAAGGACATTTCCTTTGTCTGAAATTTATTCAGTTGTACAATTGTTTCAAGTTGGTCATTTACTTTCAGGATTGTTAGTACTGTACCAGTCTAAGGGCAGTCCTGCCCCTCTGAAATCGTTGTACTGAAAAGTGGGATGGGATGGGATTTCAAGAGATCAGTGGTTCATTCCCCTACACTGACCTGGTCAGCTGTATCCTAGACCATCCTCAATAAAAGTACACCTAACTGTTCCTAAAATTTCCAGCTTCCTAAAGTCTTCCTCATCTATGGCCTTCCAAGCTAACCTATTTTGTTGTTTAACAATCCTTTAGGTTGGAAAGCATTTTCCTAATGGCTGTGCTAAATCTCCCATACTCTAAATTAAGCCAGTTATTTCTTGGATTTCCTCTTGCAGCCATGAATAAGAATTAACCATCTGCTCTTCATTGAAGGAAAGATCGTTTCATTTTTTAAAATCTACAATTATTTAAATATATTATTAATATGATAAAATGCAATGGTACTGGTAGGATGAGGATTTGCTGTATTGGACCTAGTTAGCGGTCTGTAGGCTCACTCTCCTTTCTCTGTGCCAGTGTACAAGTGTTCCTTTACAGTAAGAAAAACCCTCCCCACTGCTGGATGAATGTCTGCCTGTATCTACATGCACTGGGGTAGCCATGAGTAAATTCAGTAACATTTTGTCCTGTTCTGATTTTTTACACTTGTAGGGCAGATGTAGCTAAGACCTAGGGTGTTGGCAAATACCTGTGTTCAGTGAATTTGTCTCAGGCATAAATTTTATCCCACAAACATAGTAACCCCTTACACAAGCTTAACCTCAAAATGAGTAGATCCTGCCATTGCTTAAAACTATGGAATCCTGTAAGACCACAGCAATGGCTTTGCAGATCAGGGCAAAATTTGATTGAACGTTTTAACCTCTCTAAAATATTTTTAACCACTAAAAGCCAAATGATATTATCATGTAAAGCTGGAGAAACTATGTTCCGCTGAGTTAATCCTGAGTAACACTGCTGCCCGTAAGATCAAGTTTGACCTCAATGTGTATGACAGACAGGATTAATCAATTTAAAATGTTTTCAGTATTTCAGAAACATGAAATGCTGTGTAAATGGTAAATATTAATTTCGCTACATAATGTGGATTTTAGTTGACAATGGAAAAAAGTATTTACCCCAGTGACCAACATTTGGTCTCAGTGTAAATTACAAACTGTATCTCTGCAGGGTGGCTGTGGTCATCCTGCTCTTACTCCAGGCTGTGTAGAGAGAATTCAGTGCAAGCATAGTAAATGGGGATAGTAAAAATCTTGAGATAGTAAAAACTCAAGAGCAACTAATCAGAGCAAAACTAACTCTAAGAAATAACAAGTACATTTCAGCAGGTCCCTTTACATCTGCACCCCTGCATGCTTTGAAACAGGATTATCACATACACAAACTGCACAATGGATTGTGTTATTTAAAGGGGCATTTGTGGGGCCTACCAACAAATTCAGACTGTCCAGAATTTTGGGAATCACTAACAAAAAGATTTATTTTTTTTTTTTTTACATCATAGTTACAGAAAAATCTCTAACGTGAGCCATTTTGTCCAGGCTGCAGAACTGATGCCACACTCTCTTGTTCAATTTGCAGAGATACCAGAGATCTCCAAAATGTTGGGTATTTCTGCCTTCCTTTAGGTCTTGTGACAATAACAACTTTATAATACTTCTTTACCACTATGATCCAACTGGTTAAATGATGGCCAGATTCTACCCTTGATCACTGTACAAATCATCCTCTGGTATTAATTGAGAAGTGACTAGGGCAGGTGTAAAGTGCAGACTTGGGAATTCTGCATTCCCTTAGCCTTTCTGCAGCTCTGAACATCCCTGCTGAGATCCAACGTTGTATTCCTGAGTGCAAATTAATGATGATAGCTTCCCCAGAGGCATCCAGGCAACACAGTCTTATTCATTGGTTTCATACAAACCTAAGTATTCTGTTTAAAATTCAGTGGGATTTTCCCAGAAAATTCAAAGTGTGTATTTCCATGTGGGTTAGAACAGAGGTGATACAAAAATGGAAATAACTCCACATCTTTCACTCAGCACTCTAATGGAAAACCCAAGCACTCCATTTCCCAGTAAAACTTCTCAATGCTAATTTTCATGCAAGCAAACTACTGCTTAGAGTGCTAATGTGTCTTTGCTATGACTTGCGAGACATGTTTCACTGTTTTATGATATTCTTTTGTAGGTGCAATAGCAATCTATTGCCTACATAAGATTACATTTTCAAAATGCAGTCATCTTTAATGTATGCACCATTGTTCTGGCAATTTGCATTGCATATAAAAATTAGTGTGAAATTTTGCATTGTAAATTGGCTTTTAATGTGCAAATTATAGTGCATACATGAAAGTTTTGAGTCAAAACATCGAGAAAATAGACATAAAATGCATTTTTTTTTAATGAACTGAGTTATTTTTAAATGAAATGAGTTATATGGAATATGCAGAAATATGTAAGAAAGGGAGGAAGGGTAGATAAAATATCAGCCTTGACATTTTTGTCACTGCTCATTTACATTTTTCACAAATGAAATAATGTTCAATAAAATGACAGATCAGCTTTTCTTTTCCTTACTTTGAAGCAGTATTTTTAATAATTAAGGTTAGACATTTACTATCTAGTGCAGAATTGGTCTTCTCTAGGCCTAGCTTTAAGCTGTTACTTTCAAAGAAAGTTTTCCAGAGTAAAGACTTTGAGATTTAGTTCTCCCAAAACATGGCATAGAGTTCATGGAAGAATTCCTTCTGCTTGAAACAGGCTTTGCTTTTCAAAACAAAGAAGAAATGGGATGGTACAGATTTATTCTGTCCTCACTGCAGTCAGCAGGAAGTCTTCCACAGAACAGCACCAACCTCACAGGGAACATTATGACCAGTAATAAGCATTTGCTGCAGCAGAGCCTTGATTGCAAATTTATCTTTGTATCAGACACACAATCACCAAGCCATCTAAATGCATTAGAGCTCTATGGAGTTGCAAAAAGACTCAAGTGGGCTTTGAATTGCTTTCAAATGGCCTCCAAGCCTATTGAACTTGTCTTTGGAGCTCTGCAAATGCATTGTATCGTTTTTATTAACACTCTCTTGACTTGTTGTGCACACTAGAAAAAATTAGAAGTTGTTTTAATAATATAACTACAGACATCTGAATGATAATTAGCTATTAAGAATCTCCTTGTTTACTTTTGCCATTGATAGAGAATATGAAAATGAAGCCTTCCAGGTGCTGTTCTAAAACAGAAAGGTCATAAGAAGAGAAAGACCATATGATTAGATTGGTAGAAACTGTACAAAATAATACAAAAAGTAAACACCTTTTTCAGATCGATATGTTGAATAAAGATCAACAAAACCTCCTCATGTGATGTGGTGTTGCACAAAGTTATTAGACATGTTAGAGGTCAAATGGGCAAGGGTGACCCAGTGGTTATAGTATACCTATGTTTTCAAATTTTTTAAAAGCTTAGGTCCCTCACCAAAGCCTTTGAAATAAATAGATGTAATATATACTAAAAGAGAAAGGTCTCTTCAGGGTTTTTGGCTTCACAATGAAGGATGTTATGAGAAGTCTGAAAATATCTGTACTGAGATGGATACTACTCAATAAACTAGTCATGAACAACCTTGGATAGACAGAGATCCCAGTGCTAAATTTGAAAATTTATTGAAGAATTATTCAAGATAGTTAAGTCTAAAGGTGACAGCTGAAAATTGCAATCATTGAGCAGCTAGAATAGCTTCTGTGTGAAGAAAGCAAAAAAGATTTGGACTCACCAGCTAACAAAAGAAAATCTAAGGAGGGATTTGAGAGAGAACTCTGAACTAGTGAATGCAAGGGAGGCTAGTCATAATTTTCTGTGATACAAGGAATTAGGAGGAATCAAATTAAATCCTACCAGGTAGCAGATTGAAAATGAAAAAAGGGATGTACTTTTTTACATAACATATAATTATGTTGTGGAACTCAATACCACAGAATGTTTTGGACATGAAATATATAGTGTCAAGTACAGCAGCTGACAAATTTGCAGATACTGTTTGGTAACTATAGCACAGGATGGTCAATATATAAACTCTAGCTTAGGATCTCCTTCAGCAGCTAAGTGCCACTGCCTCTGGAGGACTGCTCTATCAATGTGTCATCTCTTGCATTAATTTCCTTAGCATCCACTGATGGCCACTTTAGAGACAGGTTACAGGGGGATGTGGACCCAGATGGACAGTGATCTGACCTAGCATGACAAAAAATTGTTTTAATACTTTCTTCATTGAAATTTTGGAAAGAAATGCTATTAAATGTTTGCTGTAATTCACTTTTGACCTCTGTTTACACCAAATACCAGTACAAAAAGTTAAGAAGTGTAAAAATTGACAAATTGTTAATGCTAAGGCTTTTAGTGAATGTCACTGAGTGGCCATTAACTGGCCATTATGGTGGGAGACCATTATCTATAGACTGCCCACCTGTTGAATTTGAGGGGAGAGGTAAATAGGGAAGGGTTTTAATGTATGTTGCTAGTTGTTACATGCACAATATTATGTCAGGTACGTTCAACAGACCTGCATTTTCTACACTCAACTCCTAATCCTTAGAATTTTATCCTATTTCAACTGACATTGTTGTGAAAACTCCTTTTCTATTGAACTATTTCTCTTGATAGCAAAATTGACCTGGAAATATTCTCTCCACCTGTCT
The DNA here is from genome assembly GCF_003259725.1 of Athene cunicularia. Classification (NCBI taxonomy): domain Eukaryota; kingdom Metazoa; phylum Chordata; class Aves; order Strigiformes; family Strigidae; genus Athene; species Athene cunicularia. Next base: position 69,901,022 of record NW_020799092.1, read on the forward strand.
CACAAACAGATGTAGAAAGTAGAATGTAGGATGCAGAAAGTAAGATGTGTTGGATTTTTAAAGCTTGCATCATGAATCTTTCTTTTTCAACTTCAGTAGACTTAAAGTCTTAGTGAATAGAAATCTACATTTATTTAGATCTACCATTTATCATAATCCACTGGGAATAATAAACTCAAAAGATTACAAGAAAATAACTGAAAATGTATTGCCATAAATATTTTTGAAAGGTAGGTTCTTTGAAAAACAGCTGGGATCACTGGGAAGTCAAAACAAAGAAGTCTGTATTAGACGAGTGTCTAATGAGCGAAGTGCACAGAAATTACAATAAAAGGAGTGAGACAATTAAGTATTAGGCATTCATAGGACATAATCTACACACAACTGAATTATGAAGTAATAATATTAAAAAATAATTACCTGATCTTCAGAAAGGTATTTAAAAACCCCAGAGTTTTGAGACAGATGCTTCACACTTTTTCATGCAGAAGCTGAAAGTATTTTAAGATGCTAAAAGTTCTATGTGTGTTTTTTGCCAAGATGGAGTATGATATTTATGAGATTAAGTTTGTTTCTGCCTTTGAAAATTATTGCTAATGACAGAATAAAAGTGCACATCAGAATCCCCTAATTATTAATGTTCTTAAGCTTAAGTCTTCATTTCTTGCAGCCGCACCACAAAAAAGAGATTCAGAATTCAGCAGCTGTCAATATACTCTAAATAAACAACTTCCAAAGCCAGTGCCAACTAGACTCCAGCAGCACTATCAGTAATGCCCTGTACCCCTTTTCCTGTGGTTGACCCGAATGAATGTTCATGCTGGCTCCCTCCATTCCCCCTCACAGAGCATGTGGAACAAGAAATCTAAGCAGGGCTGATCTGCTCTGTCAGAAATAGTGTATAGGACAAAAGACCACAAACATCTGCTCCCACAGTGCCCCTGTCCCCTGTACAGCTGTTGGCTACATAAGAATCTCCTGCAGAAATTGGATTGCAGTTGCTGCTGGGGGTGTTTGCAATAGACATGTATTGTCATTCAGGACATTTTTCAGCTTAAAACATGACTCTTTTAAAAATATTAACTAGGCTGTTCACTGTTGATGAATTACATTTGCTTAAGTCTTTAGGAGATGAGAGGAATCTCTAATAAATTGTCTATACCCATGTATAATGCTTCCTTTTAGAAAAGCCAAGAATTGAAATTAATGGAAACTCCAGCTTTTTGGTGATTGACTGCTTCTGATGAGCTGACTGCTGAAAGCAGAGTGTGAGTTGGAAAGTCTCATAATTCCTGAACATGTGCAAAACAAGGGAAAATGATACAGGTTTATAAGCTGCTTCATAAGCAGCCCTTGAGGCAGCCTTGTGGCAGGAATGGAGCAAATGGAGAACACTGATGCTGAGGTAGCAGAATTATGCTCAAGCAGAATTATTTCACATTGTCACTAGATGTCAGAAAGTTTATCTGTGAAAATTCAGCAACAGTCAAAGGCACCAGCCTCATTAGTCACATCGGAAAGGGTAGGAAAACTTCCCATATTTTGTTGTGAGACACATGAAAATCATAGTGTGTCAAGTGAGACACAATGATAGGGACAGCAAGGATAACAGTCTGGGCAAGCTCTGGAGAGGTGAATTGTATAACAATTCCTAGAAAATATTCTTGAGGAAGGTTTGGTATCTCCGCTGCCAACTTCTCAGTGTCAAAACTGAAAAGATGGTAAAATATAGCTTGTAATTTAATGTAAGCCTGGAGGCTTACATTACATTTAGACAGACTGATCTCACTTACTCTATTTCAGGGTACAAGAAGATATATATGACCAAGGAGAAACAATAATACTATAATCTACAAATAATTTATCAGACAGGGAGAAGCAATGCTATGTTTAAAGAAAAAAGAAAAACTTCTGGATGGCTATTAGGGAGCTTCACCAATTCTTACAGACATCTAAAATAAAAGCAGAGAATTGACTATAGGAAGCAGACTAGTCCTAAATTAAAAGGAAACAGTTTTGAGGAAAATGGGTAGATTTGGGGGAAATCCTAGAACTCATGCTGGTATTGTGCTGACCAAAGAACATGCAAGAATATAAAAGTCCAATAGAAGGCAGAAACAGAAGAGATTATTTTTTCACTGTACAGAGAATATTAAGGATAAGTTTACAATAAGCCTGTGCTCACTTGTGAGGCAGCTAGCGGAGCCTGGGAGCATTGGTAATGGAATTATTTGAACACAGAGTTGACCAGGACCAGCTCACAGTTGACTATTGCACTGGTTTCATTAAAGAAATTCAGCTAACTAACTCATTAGTCAGCAGGGAAATGAATCACAACAAGACAGCATTAGCCAACATCTATGATAAGGTTGTTTCAGATAACAGAACACATTAAATAGTTCAGGAGTTTAAAATATTTTAAAGGTATAGAGGTTTCATAGACACACTTGCAGCCTGTATTATTTAGAGGTCAATGCACTTTGAAAACTATGTTGAAAGAGCAAAGCAAACACCAAGGCAAATTAAGATCATTAAAACTCTATCTTGGTTTACTTCACTATAGAGCCACACCTCTGCATTTAAGAGCCTCATTCACATGTGTAAAACAAACCAGGAAGATGAGTTTGGCAAAAGAAGCAGACATTTGAGTGTGTTATCATTAATTCAACCACCTCTCATTATGAGAGTGCAACTTGTGACGACAAATATGACAAGGGTAAAGAAAACAAACCTTTAGATCCTACCACCAAGGAGAGACAAAGAGGCATTTCATTTGCAGACAATGAAAACAAGAACCATCAAATGATATAAAACCTATCTTTCAAGTCAGAGAAGCCACATTCACTCCAGATAAAGACAGTATTCCAGCTAGGACTACCGTCTTTTTTTTTTTTTTTTCTCACTTAGAAATCTTGTCTGGCATGGTATAGAGGAATTCAGTATTTATCTAAGATTTCGAGGTATGCAGCAGCCCTTTTCCTGGTAAATCTGATGGTTTTGCAATTACAGTGAGCACGCACAGTTGTGAGTGGAGGCTTGACATAGTTTTGGAAACTCTGGACGTTCATAACACATTCGAGATTGTGGCTCCATGTGTACAGTAGGTTTGATGTTTCCAAAGAAAGTGCAGCTGTGCATGCACGGTATGATGGCACTGCCTCAGAAATTCCAGGCTCATTCTGCAGGTCCAACACAGACCTTTATTGTGCACACTGAGTCTACACTGGCAGTAGACCCCAATTCAAACCTAAATAATAGCAATGGGGGTAAGGTCAGAGTTTCATCTAGCTCTGCACCTTGTCTCCAATAGTGATGACCAAGTGAGTTTCCTGAGAAGATTATAAGGACCCTCTAGAGACGATTCACAAAATATTTTGTTAGTATCTAGTGATCATTTATTCTAGGGCTTCCTAAACTAGATATTGTAGTTTTGTATTGAATAGCCCTTGGTGTCATTTTTCTCCAGGAATTTATCAAATTCTTTTTTGAATTCAGGTACCTTTTTAGCATCCACAATGTCCTGCCACAAGTTCTACTGGTTAATTATGTGATGAGTGAAGACGTAGCTCCTTTTGTTTGCCTTGAGGTTGGCATCTTCTGGTTTCATTTGATATCTGCCAGATTTTGGATTGAAAGAAACAGTTATTTCCTATTCACCTTGTCCAGGCCACTCCTGATTTTATCTTTAGCATATGTCTTCTTTGTGCTTTTCACAATAAAAACTTTAATCTATTTTATTGTTCTTCATATTGTAACTGCTCCATATCTTTAACCATACTTGCTGTGCTTATCTGTATCTTTTACAGCACTTCTATATCTGTCTTCAGATGGATACAGAACTATGAACACTGTTGCAGATGTAGATGTGTCATGTATTTATTCAACAGCAGAAGGATATTTTATGTTCTTGATTCCTTTTGTGGTGATTTCTAGCATTGTTTGCCTCCATTTTACATTTCTCTATAGTGAATTTTTATTGCCTTGTCATTACATGGTAGGAGGTTCTTTTGTGAGTCTGCAATCAGCTATAGTCTATATCACTCTGACTAATTCAGTGTCATCAGCAAACATTTTCGTCCCTTTTTCTTATTACTTGTGATCTGTGTTGAGCAATGCAGACTTCAGCACAGAGCCATGTGGGACTCCATGTGTAATCTGTTTCTACTGTGAAAGGCAACTATTAGTTCCTCTCCCTTCTTCCTATCTTCTGAACATTTCTTCATGTCTGATTAGCTTCCTCAAGAGCCTCAAGGGAGGAAACTTTTTGAGTGCTGAGTGCCTTCTGGAAATCCAGGCAGATGGTATCAAACAGATCTGTGGTGACAACATGTTTTATTGACTCTGTCAGAGGACTTTGGTAGATTAGTGAAGCATGTCTTCTCTTTACAAAAGCCATGTTGACTCTTCTTCATTGTACCATATTTAGCCCAATGTCTACTAATTCTGTTGTTTATTATGGTTCTGGTTTAACCAGTACAGGTTATTAGTTCAGAGTATTGAAGATCTGCTCTGGAGTCCTGCTTAAAAACTGGGATCGGGATAATAAGCACTAAGTTTATAAATGGCTGATCTGAGCTGTCTTTTATGGGTGATGTATTAAAGGGATACAGTTAGGCAGCTGGAGCTCTGTGCCTGAAGTACATGCAGGAGACAGCCCCAAGATGCTGTGTCCATGCCACAGCATGGGTTGAGCACCGATGCTGCGATCACCGTGTTTGAGAAGCCACTCCTGCTGAGTGTTTGCTCTCATGTGTGAATCTCCATTTCTGTGAGCAATGTAAAAGACAACTATTCATGTTTCATTTAGAATGAAACAAGGCTAAAAAAAAACCCCTTGGGTAGCATGTAGATTTGAGTTTAACCCTAGATCAGGCTTTTCAGGAATGGCAAATTTTGTTAGCATATTAAAAGACTGTTTATTTGGTTCTACTAGTTTTACAATACTGTAACTGTTGACTTCATTGGATTTGTATAATGGAAGTAAAGGCTAAAATTAAAAGCAGATTTAAACCCTGAGTACAGCTAACTTCATGAGCATTCTGCTTTTGTAGTTATGTGTGGACCTAAGTAGTTTAGTTTTCTCTATTTTTATATTTAGTATTCAAAGCATTCAGCCATGATATTACCTAATCATTGACTTTGTCAGATAGATTATGGAAAAAAGTAGGTGATTTATTATGTTATAGGCTCTTGGGTTCTTGGTTGTTTGAGATAAAAATAATGCAGTCCAAAGAGTTTCTAATGGATACTGAGTTTCTAATGGATACTGCAGGTATTTCCAGTAAGACAGCCTATATGTATATATAGCAGATCTGATTTATTAAATGTTTGTCAGTTATTTATATTATTCTGTGAGACTTCCTAGCCACTTCTTCAGCAGATATATCCTTCCAAGACATTGACACCGTAGCAATTTGTAAAAAATATCAACAGTCCAGGCAGTATATCTATTACAGGGCATGTGCTGTAACTCCAAAAACTGTTAATGGAACAGATTTACCTCTTATTTTTTTGTACGTTGCCTGTGATTATTGCTAATCATAAATTAGAAGTACTCAGCTGTGTTCTCCATCATGCACACTTTCAAATTAGCTTTGTTGTTTCTTTGACATATGACAAGATGCTGTCTGTAATGAAAGGCACAACTTTGTCTTTGCTGCTCTACCCACATGCTTATGCCATCTTTCTCTTTCTTGATATTAATAATTTCCATTCAGTTACATTCTCTGACACACAGTGCTTTGAAAATGCTTAGTAGATGCCATAATATTAAATGATGATTTATATCTTGCTTATTTAGTGAGTGAAATTACATCAATAGAGGAGGGAAAGCCATTCTCAATTTGTAAACACAAAGTCCCCGGACAGTATAACCATCCAGATGGCAGTGAGTGTGCATTTTGATTGAGATGGTTAATACTGATGTGGAAACAACAACAACAACAACAAAAAACCAATGTTGGCAGAAAATTGCCTACTGACTATGCATCTGGCAATGTAGCAGGTATGTCATTTATTCCAAGTACAGAGGACATGTTGCACTTAGAAAACATAACCAAGTGTAATGGTTTCTGACTCTAATCAAGTGGAGTTTCTGTTGTGATGAATGGAAATTGAGGTGTTCCCTACTTGCGGAAAATATAATTTGGTATAACAACCACTAGGGAAAAAGCAGTGAGCTGTTTAAAAGTTAAATAATTATAAACATATATACAATCAGTACTCAACCAAGTTATGTTAATACTGAAGTCTTAGCACTTTCAAGAGTGCGTGCTCAAAAATGATAGCCAAATATATGTCCGAAATAGTTTTATAACTTATTTATTTGAGCAATTACTGCATTTTTCTACAAAAGAACTAAATAAAAGGAGGAAAAGACATACTTTAAAAATAGCCTCATATTACTTCTCTCCAATAAATGATGATGAAATGTAACAGCTGCATTGTATTCTACCCTCATTCTTTGTGCAGATTTCCTATTATCACAACTGAATCAATTTTTTTCTTCCTCTTCCTATTTTACTTCATTAATTTATAGATTTTACCAGCCACTTTAGTTTGCTATGAAACTAAGAAGCCACTAAGAATTCTGTATGATGAAAATGGAACACTTTTAACCACTGAACATTGCATGCTAATATTTTTGATTCTCTGGATTCTTTTGTTCCATCAAATTTAAATCAACAAATGTCAATATAGGTGCCAGCAGACAGAAATCAGCATTTTAAGAGGAATATTCCATCTTAATAGTCTGGTTAGAGAAGCCAAAACTGTATGTTAACTTTTTTTTTTTAATGATCACTTATGTTAGTATCTAGCTTTAATGCTGATATTTATTTCTTTACAAATAAAACCAAAGAAAATTAGATCAATCTAACCTTAATAAACAGTCAGGCAATGCTTATCAATGGCTAGTTATGATAAGGAGATGGAGATTAGTTCAGAAATTTTAAGGTAAATATGAAACTGCCTAAAGCAGAGTGGGCTGTCCTTGCAACATGATCTTCTGGGTCTCTACTTGCAAATGGAATTCCTCAGAATTCAGTCTTGGGCACAGTATCATGGAATGGGTCTACTCATCACCTTCTTTAATCGAAAATAAGAATACACATTTTTGGTGGCAGAAGGCTAAAGTATGTAAAGAAGGCAGAAAGGCAATTCTTGAGGACATGAGGATTAGGAACAGGGTCAAATTTAGAGTGAACTCCATTGCACTGGAGGGCAGTTCCTCTACAGGCATTTATCACAGAGTCTGCATTTACATCTTGTAATCATCTCGTCTTCTTCTAGATGGTGTGAAAATCCTTCCCCTTCAGAGCTTGCACATGAATGAGAACATGCACCACCTCTAATATATCGCGATTCCTCTTTCTCATGGCAGCCACCTACATTCAGTTCTACACCTGGGGAGAAAATAAAAATCAATCTTCCTTTCTTTTCTTTCTTTCTTTCTTTCTTTCTTTCTTTCTTTCTTTCTTTCTTTCTTTCTTTCTTTCTTTCTTTCTTTCTTTCTTTCT
>NW_020799092.1:69908588-69917159 GCF_003259725.1 Athene cunicularia
CTTCCCTTCCCTTCCCTTCCCTTCCCTTCCCTTCCCTTCCCTTCCCTTCCCTTCCCTTCCCTTCCCTTCCCTTCCCTTCCCTTCCCTTCCCTTCCCTTCCCTTCCCTTCCCTTCCCTTCCCTTCCCTTCCCTTCCCTTCCCTTCCCTTCCCTTCCCTTCCCTTCCCTTCCCTTCCCTTCCCTTCCCTTCCCTTCCCTTCCCTTCCCTTCCCTTCCCTTCCCTTCCCTTCCCTTCCCTTCCCTTCCCTTCCCTTCCCTTCCCTTCCCTTCCCTTCCCTTCCCTTCCCTTCCCTTCCCTTCCCTTCCCTTCCCTTCCCTTCCCTTCCCTTCCCTTCCCTTCCCTTCCCTTCCCTTCCCTTCCCTTCCCTTCCCTTCCCTTCCCTTCCCTTCCCTTCCCTTCCCTTCCCTTCCCTTCCCTTCCCTTCCCTTCCCTTCCCTTCCCTTCCCTTCCCTTCCCTTCCCTTCCCTTCCCTTCCCTTCCCTTCCCTTCCCTTCCCTTCCCTTCCCTTCCCTTCCCTTCCCTTCCCTTCCCTTCCCTTCCCTTCCCTTCCCTTCCCTTCCCTTCCCTTCCCTTCCCTTCCCTTCCCTTCCCTTCCCTTCCCTTCCCTTCCCTTCCCTTCCCTTCCCTTCCCTTCCCTTCCCTTCCCTTCCCTTCCCTTCCCTTCCCTTCCCTTCCCTTCCCTTCCCTTCCCTTCCCTTCCCTTCCCTTCCCTTCCCTTCCCTTCCCTTCCCTTCCCTTCCCTTCCCTTCCCTTCCCTTCCCTTCCCTTCCCTTCCCTTCCCTTCCCTTCCCTTCCCTTCCCTTCCCTTCCCTTCCCTTCCCTTCCCTTCCCTTCCCTTCCCTTCCCTTCCCTTCCCTTCCCTTCCCTTCCCTTCCCTTCCCTTCCCTTCCCTTCCCTTCCCTTCCCTTCCCTTCCCTTCCCTTCCCTTCCCTTCCCTTCCCTTCCCTTCCCTTCCCTTCCCTTCCCTTCCCTTCCCTTCCCTTCCCTTCCCTTCCCTTCCCTTCCCTTCCCTTCCTTTCTTTTCCCTGCTTTTCCAGTGGGCCTGAGGTGCCAAGACTGAATCATAGACCATTTTCTGAAGAAAGAGCCATCTCTGAATGCTGACCAGTTGACTTAGTGGGTTTCTAGGTCTTATGTCAATGTTACAAAGTCCGTGGCAATACCACTATCTTGATTAGCTGTTGACCGTGCTATGAATGTCTATGTTTTATTAGTATCTGCACTATATTTCTAGTGCAATATATGGTTTATGATGGGAATAATGCTGGCTACCCGTTAGAGTGCCTTTGTTGTTAGTTGTGCCTACTTTCAGTCTCACAGATTTCAGCTATACATGAGGCTATTATGCTTTTTTTTGCTTTATCACCAATATTTTGTCATGCTCTGAGTCTCTTGTATGGCATCTGGCATACCTGATGGAGATGGAGAAGTAACAAAGGCTAAATGAATTGCCACATTTTTTCTATATTTTCATTAAGAATATGATACGCATCAAATCACAATATTTAGAACAGTACTGCAAATAGATTTCTGCAGAAGGGAAACTTAACTAATGGTTTATGTATAATGTGTAATCCTCATGTTTTCTAAATAAGTCTGAAGGATTCCTCCTTTTCTGAAAAACTTTTCTTCTGAGATTGATGTGGTCAGCAGACAGAATTCATAAGAAACTGAGGACTGCAGAGGATCTCCCAGGTGAACTCCACATGATGGTCTTGAAGGTAATAACATTAGATAATTCTATTACAGAAAAATACACCTCCTCCTCACTCTGTAAAGGCTGCCTGAGAACTCCTTATTCTTCTCTGAACAAGATGCCTAATCATTTCTAGATTTCACAATCTGTATTTATCTTATTGTAATATTGTGTTTTAGCTTAAGTAGAACTCCTTTCCCCTTGATTTTTTTTTAATCCCTTGATATATTTGTAGAGCAGTCATATCCCTTTTCAACCTTCATCTCCAAGTCCTTATTATTCTCTGAAAAGGGAAACTTACCATTCTCCTTTTCACACTAGTAGCCCCTCTGGATGATTGAAATCTCTCTGCAGACATATAGAGAAAGCAATTCTAAAACTCATTTTATTTGAATTTTTCTATCAGATCTTGAAAATTCAAGCTGAAAAATTAGTTTACAGAGAGAATTGGCTTTCCTACCTCTATTCAACCTGTTTATTTTTAGCTGAGTATTACTGAATATGGAAGCAGTCCAGTTTACATCCTGGTTTGATTTCCTGTTTACATGAGCCAGCCTGGTGTCACCATCATATTTCTGGACCACTCTGGAAGGCTGTGTGCAGCTTTCCTTCCACCTCTGAGGAGAGCTGCCCTACACAATAGAACTATTGTTGTGCTCTCTGATAACAAAATATGAATATTGTTGAACATAGTATATACTGGGTTTATGTCACTTTGTTGAATGTGCACAGATGTAACATCAAGCCTCTCACTGAAATGTGGGAGAACCCTCACATTAGAGAGTAAATTCAGAACTGTACTCATATTTGTTTTTGAAGTTAACATAAAAACAGACCTGGTCACATGTAGGGTGGCTCCCTATGGTACAATTTTCATGGGCTTGAGGGGGAGGGGTGTCTTTAGTTTTCTTTGGGGTTTTTTTCTCCCCATCTGGTTTTGTTTCCTGAACTATAAAGCTCACTATTTCCCTTAAGAGACTATTAAAAATATTTTTTTAAAAATCTACAAAATAGTCGAACTGGTCATTATGACAACTAATGGTCATAACAGCAGGCATTTCACAGGAGGAACTCTTAGGGAGCTTAGTTTCACCAGCATATCTAATGCATTAGCAGCAGCAGTCTCAGTCCTTGTTATTATTATTTTAATAGGATTTTCAGAATAAAATGGAATAGTATGTGCATCCAGAGAAGGCCAGGTAAAAGAGCAGTGTTTAATCAATTTGGCTCAGATTTTGTCTAATCATTTTTAGTCTTATTTTCAGTAAAGATTCATTTTAAAGAAATGGAAGCATTTTAATTTGTATAGATTAATGTAAAACTGGAGACAAACATTATTAGCCTGAGGTTTGTTTAAGGATAATACAAATATTGCTACATTAATGGACAAGAACAAGTGAAATAGAGCTGGTAACAGACTAATTCTTTTGTTCTTGAGGCTGATACACAAAACCTAAACATGATAAATGATGTGAAGCTCATTCAGTTTTTACACATATTTTGTATTCATTGATGCAAGATTTTAGTACTGAGATTTTATTATTTTTTTAAAGGGATACTGCAGACAGTTTTTGTTCAATTACTTGTTTTCAAAATCAAATTTTGAATAAGTGTCTCCCATTAGAAAATCCAGATTCTTCTCTTGTGTCTTTTGAGTGGGCTGATTTTTTTAATGATGCTTTTTCTGATACTTGCAGGCAAAGATTTGAGAGCACAAATACCTAACATGCCCTGTGCACAGGCTTACCTTCTGCTGCTGGTATTTCCATTTCAGATGTGCTGCAGCAGTGCCTGGGGAATACCCTCGAGAAAAGCTTTGTCACAAGGAGGCAAATGAGGTTTCCCCAGAGCAGCCCACTCTAGTGCTGCAGCTGGCTGCTGGCGGACAGCAAACCAGTCTTGTGTCATGTTGTGTCAAATGTATGGCGTAGTCACAAAATAGAAATATTCCTGCTTCAGAAATCTTATGTCCAATTTTATAAGGTCAAAATATACTGATGGAAAATGGCTCCTGATTTTCCTGATATTATGTCCAACAGTGAGTAGCAGGTATCCTACTGAAATTAGTGTTCCTAGAGTGACATGCATAAATATCATCAGGCCTCTCAGTAATTTACAGTGAAACTATTGAAAAGTAGCTACTGAAAGGACACACAACAGTTTATTTGGGGCCCATATGCTATTTATTTTAATACCATTAAAATCTTGCAGAAAATATTAATTGTATTCTGAAATTCCCTTTTTTATATTCACAAAAATCAGACAAAATGCCTCAATCAACAGAGTGTATCTAATTATATGAAAATTTTTAAAAGTCAAGCAGAAAAATGTTAAGGCTGGACAGTATTTCACAGCTGTTTTATTTTTAGAACTGTTCATGGTAGAGGATTATTTTGATGATCATAATGCACACAATTATATTCATTTCAGTTGCATGTTAGCAATACCTAAGAAACACTTTAAACCTGAATGCTGCCACAGTATGTATAGCAGCAAGAACAAACTTTCTTCTATGTATGGAAACTGTGTGCATATGGGTGTGTGTGTGTGTGTATGTTACAGTTAGAAAGGAATCCAAATTATGCACTGATTATGAAACTCAGTAATTATGACCTAAAATATTTATTAGCTATATCAGAGATGTCACATTTAAAGTGTTTTAGCAATATTGTGCAATGAATCCCAGAAGATGGTAAGTGAATAAATAAAAACTAAGCAAGCCACGTAAAATTAAATTGCAGTAGTAGTATTTTCAGTGGTAATTATAGAAGAGGAGTCTGACATTGCCTAACTGAGAGTAATAGAGGCAAATGTCAAGAAATCCAGCTGTCACATGGCACTTAATTAGTATGAATGGAACATATTATACAGACACTGATCAGGTCTTTATGACTCATTTAAAATGAGATTAGTTTCAGGTTTAAATCAGAAATTCAATTTATTTGTTGTATACAAAGGATACAATGCATCTTTCTCAGATTTATTGTCTACAATGTTCTTTGTGTTCAAACCCAGTATTTTGAGCCTCCAGGGGGATTGCTGTTTGTTAGTTTGTTGCTTACAATCTAAGTGGTCAAATTGTAACTGAGGATCTGCCAGAAAACCCAGTGCGATTATTTTTATCTTCTTCGGAAACTAAAGTGACTAAATAACAAAATGTTTTGAGGGTCAGAGTATACAAGAAGTACTTGATGCTAATATTCCTGTGTTTCATTTAACTATTTTCAACCAGCATGAAACATTTTGACATTTGTGGAAAGACTCATTGCATTTCAGTTCATCAGATCAAAGACAAATATTTCATCTGGACTTAGTTTTTATGTGTACCCTTGAGCTGCTCAACAGCTTCCTGGCATTTATACTCCATGCTCCAGTTCTTTCATGTACTGGGTTCCTATCCCAAGTTGTACTGTCTTCAATGGCAAAGACATTTCTGCATCTGTAAGTATAACAGCACATTGGTTTTGTCAGAAAGCAGAAAAAGTTTGGCAAAATTGTTTCCTGTGGAAAATTTTTTTTACAGAAACAGCATTTTCCATTGAAACACCACATTTTTAGAAAACTTCCAACCAACTGCACTTAAAATACATTTCAAGAGTTTTATTTTAGAATCTATGAATGTTAGCATCTAATTTTTATCCTAAATGAACTTGATTACAAAAACATTTTTCAGAGTCTCAGTATAGATAAAATTAATTGGGATTTCATGTACAGGGTATACTGATCATAATTTAATGATAATTACAGTAATATATTAATAATTACACACCACTGCAACTAATAAGTTATTCCAAATAGGTAGTTAAAATCTAAAAGTTTGTAGATTATTGCAAAGGGGAGGAGAAGTTGGTGAGGAAGTGAGCTATCATTGTAATGTACCCATGCTAAATTACAAGGAATGCATCAAGTCTTGTTTTGCTGGACAAAGGAAAAATCAAACCATAGGAGACCGATGCCCTTACTCAGAGCTGTTGGGTTCTTTCAGTCTTCCCTCTCATCCCAGTTCTTTGATTTCTTTCTGGAACAGAGTTTTGGGTAGATATGCACTGGGCTTTGAACATGGCTCCAAGCCACACAGACATTGCAGCCAAAGAGCTTTGAGGTGAGCCTGTGCTCCATCTCAGTCTTCAGGGAAACCTCTGAAGCTTGGTAAACTAGGAGGTTTGGTGCTCCCACCAGACTGGGCCTAAGCATGGTATGCATGCTGGGAAACATTTACCAGTTAACATATTCTTACCTTGTGGGGACATGAGAAGCCACCTTTGAACAGCAAAAACCTGGCTGTCTTCCTTCTCTGCAGCAGTTGGAATAGTGGATGGCAAGGCAAAATGAGATTAAGAGCAGAGAAACTCCCAGTGATCTACTTGCTTTTCCCTAAGGACCGTACTTGTATGGATTAAGACACAACCACAATTTTCTTCTACAGATTTTGGTTGCAACTTCCTGTTCTATCTATAGGGTGAGTAATTCACCCTGTGTCTCTCTCTCTCTTTTTCCGCCTCTCTCCTACAGCTACACAAATACACACTCATGCACACATGCTAGATTGGTCAGATGTCTGGGTTTAACCCAGACAGTTTGAATTTCAGATCAAAAGTCTCAGTGGAAACACTGCTTTTGCTGCTCAGTTTATGTTTCTGTGTTCATAGCACAGAGATGAGACAGCCTCGTGCAACATTTGCAGGGCTGAGGGAGATAAAACTGGTGCTATTGGGTTTGTGCTCAGGACTGTCTGGCAGCTCTCACAGGTATGCATGCATATGCAAACAACGCTAGGCAAAGTTCTCCACCCGGCTATTTCTCGTTTCTTTGTTTTGTATGTGCCTTTGTTTTGGCTAGTGACACATGCGTGGCTTGGGGAGCTTTGTTTTCCTTCTGAGGTTATATATCCTTTTTATCAGTAAACCCAAATGAAAGGTCACTGTTACACTTGCTAGTCTACAACAGTTTATTACAGTGCAGTGATAGATTATGAACCAGGCCAGACTGATTATTGAGTCCTTTCAATGTGAAGTAGTAATGACACAAGATTCAAATGCAACATATTATGATGTTTCTTTCTATCCTAACCAAGTCCTCTGTAACTCTGTTCTGTGAATAAATGAGTGAAGGAAACCATACTACATTCAAGACTTCATCAGTTGTTTAATCCCAAGTATCACTTTTTCAAAGTTAGATGCCATCTGGCACTGGGAGCGGGTTTGCCAGGGCAACTGCTGAGCAAACTAAGGAACCTTCCTGAAGCAGACAGAAATCAAACATGGTGGTGTGAAAATATTATATGACGTTCCAAGTCACAGCTATCCTTGGTGATCTCTGAGCCCTTTCATCTGTCTGTCTACCTACCTACCTATCTTGTTTCTGTATTTCCCCTTAATACTCCTTTTTGGTAGGAGAGAAAGAGGAGGCTTAGAGAAGGAAAAGGAAGAGAGGGATTAAAGCAAGAAAAGCAGGCGTCTTTGTGGCTCTTCAGGGCTGATTGATTAGCTTATGGAGGCTGGTGCCAAGGACATGGAGAGGAGACTGAGCTCTGACAGCTGATGTGCTTGTGTGGGGTGCTCAGGCTTCAATAAACCTCAGCACAAGGGAACTGATGCCCTCTCCCAGTTCCTTGATGTGTCCTTACGTCTGCTGCATGTTAGGCTCCGTGAACAACTGCTAAAAAAGTAACCCTTTTATAAGAGGCTGAAGTCCACAGCAGATCAAATGAGAATGCTAACCCTCTCCATTTTCCAACCTGCCTCTCTGCCAGAGATGATTGCTTCTGTAGCAGATGCAGAAGGAAACCTGTGTCCATGCACCAGCAACTACAGTTCTGGGTCCTAATTTGTAGCTCAGAACTTACCCTCACTAAGAACGTGATGAGTTGATGGGCACTGAATTGGGCTGAGGGTGATAACATGACATATTGATAATTCTGGTGTAGGGGTGGTAATCTTTGGTAGTCTTCTAAACCAGTAATACCTTACACCACCACAAGACCAAGCTTTTACGTACGTTTGTTTCGGTAGCAAAGCCAGCTTAACTGACTCATCTGAGAAGAAAAAAACACATTTTTTCTATGGGCTTATATCACAGCTGAATCAGTTCCCTGAGCTGGTTCGATGAATTGTCCAACAAGCGGCTGTGCTGGTGCGACTGCAAACGCAACATACTATGGTGGGTGTGTACAAGTAGAAAAAAATGGGCAATTTGGTAGGAGAGCCTTAACCACCAGGTTATGCTTCTCAGCATGGCCTTTATCATTAGTCTGTGTGACAAAGTTTTACTGGATCAACTACATCAACAGAGGTGGTGTAGTTCTTCACCAGTAAAATCATACATTATAAGACTTTAGTTGGTATATTTACTATGCTATAAGGCTATACATACACACACAAAATTATTTTGCTTTGCTGAAGCAGAAGTTATAAATGTAATCAGGACACCAAACATGAAGATGTTTTAATGTTTAACTTTTCCCCATAAAAGAAAGGCACACTCTTCTTGCTGGGCCGTCATGTTTTGACATTGCCAAAACACCCAACATCAGGTAAGAAAGGAGTTTTCAAATATTTTCTATAGGAAGGCCCGAGGTGCCTGAAGACGCCCCCACGGCAGTGCTGAGGGACCCTCTTCGTGGCAGGACGTGTTGAACCAGCCCCGCACCGGACTCGCTGCGGTGGCGCTTTACTGCCGCGGAAAAGCAACCCCCAGCCCCTGGCAACACCGGCGGGCAGCGCTTCCGCCGTTCCCCCGCGTGCGGACATTTTAACGAAGCGCGGACAGGCGGATGTACGCGCGCGGGGGGCAGCCGCCCGTCAGGAGCCCGCGCCCGGCCCATCACCTGCCCCGGCCCGCCCGCCATCTTCCCGCCGCCCGGTGTTTACCAGAGC
>NW_020799092.1:69917209-70021432 GCF_003259725.1 Athene cunicularia
TGTAGCTGCCTGCTTGAGATGTCTCTGCTTTCCGAGGAGACGTGTTAAATGCACTGAATAGTCTTTGGAGGAATATTCATCTTCCCTTCCCTAACATCTCCCTTCTCTCCCCATCCCCCATCGCAGCCCTGCCTGTATCCCTCGTCCTTTCTTCATTCCAGATCAGTTCACCGTCAGCCTTTGGTTAACGTGTGCGCTCGGGGGAAAGAATTTATTGGAGAATTAGCTATTTTCCTAGTTTATTTTAGCTGTTTAATCGGGCTGTTGAAATGTTTGAGGAGATTTATCTTTTGAATAGATGGTCTGAGCTGCGAACAATAATTTTGATTGGGTAGATGTCGCTGGCACTTTTCAGTATTGCTTAAATACTTCATATTAAAATACAGTTTGACCCACAGAAGAGCTGAAGATGAGCAGAATAGCAACCTCCGTATACGTGTATCTTTGTAGCTTGTTTTATTATCCGATGCTCTTTGGGATTAAAACCACCTCATTAGCTCTTTAAACTGTCAGTCTTCACTAGAGGTCTGGGAACAAAAAAAAAAAATCTCAATGTAAACGTCGCATCAGGGATTGTCTGAAATGTGGGGAGGAGGCCGCGGATATTGCGCAAGGCAGGGGGGCATTGGGAGCTCTGGCAGGTCCAGGGGTGGAAGAGGAAGTGGAGTGGACTTTGGGAAGTAACGAGTTCATCCAGGGTGGGGTGGGAGCCCGTGGGAAATCGGCCACGCTCTTTGGGCAGGATTTTGCAAATACTGAAAGTATGCTGCCGAAAAATCTGACTGTGTGGGAAAGGAAGAGAGAAATACGTAAAATGAAGAATGGTATTGGAGCGATAGGACACTTCTAAGTCTGTTTTGCTGAATAGAGTGTCTTCACATGAGAATTCCAAGGTTAAACGCTTTGACAGAACTGTTTCATTAAGTGGTAGTTTTAGTAATATAATTGCTATTAAACACAAATTGACGTCTTGTACTGATGAATCTGTCTTGTTCAAGTAAACTACATGTACTTTACAGAAAGGGTGGCCTAGACTAGTGGAAAATGAAGGATTTTTTTAAATAGTCTTTATGTTAAATACTTTCTACTAGATTTTCTAACACAGTTCTACCTAATGATAAATAGCCTGATGTTTTGTTTTTGTTATAGTTCAACGGTATACAGTAGTTTTGACAGCCTTTCTTCTAAGTAATAGCACCTCTGTATGAAAAAAATACCTTTTGTTTCAATTTCTTTATTTGACGGCATGTTGTTTCTGTAGCTTTCAACTGTATAGTCAGTAAGCTTTTCCATTGCTTTCATAGAGCAGCAAGGAAAGAGAATGCTGCTCAAAATGGGAAAACAGGACTGCAGAACTAATTGGCAAGGCCTTTCAGGAGAAAGGTGTATTACCTGAAAAAGTGTTAAATGCTTTAGAAAGAATTGCATTCAAATTTTCTTTTGTCCTCTTAAAGCTTTATATTTCAAACTTTCATATCTGATTTTTGCATAATAAATTATAGGAAAACCAGGAAACTAGGATGAGGATCTTCTGCCTTAATATTTGCATTAGTCTCTATATTCACTTGCATGTACTAAATAAAGCATATATAGATTAGTGTGGCAGCATGAATCATACTTACTGATTTATTTACTTTTTTACTGTGAAAGTGTTGGGGTATTTTGTCGGTTTTTTGGTGTGTGGTATTTTATTTTGCTTTTTTTAACAGAGCCATGCTTAGATGCTCTTTAAAATGGTTGAAAAGGGAGCAGAGAGGTGAAGGGGGTAAGAGCTTTGGTATTATCAGTATTCTCTGTAAGATTTAGTAGAGATTTTTTTGGTGGGGAGAGGGAGGAAGTTGTATTTTCTCATTTAAGTGCAGGATGTGCTGCTACTGCTTAGCAGTAGCAAATTTGTGGAATAGGAATTGCTGTTACTCATCACTTCATTTCCAAGTCAAAATGGAATCTAAAAATAGGAATGGAATAGTGGGTGAGTGCAATTGAAAACAATTCTTTATTTTCACATCTTTATTACGTTTGAATGTGTTGAGTAATAGGCTTATAGAATTATATTTAGGCCTAAGTGTATGAACTAAAAGTGCTTGATAGACAGGTGCCAGGGAGCACTGCGAAAGAGAAGCTAGAATTATGCACAGGTAGGCTGATTAGTCTGGCTGAATGTTATTGAAAGTCCGTAGTGTAGGTGACTAAGATTGCTATTTAATAATGCTATTGACATGCCTGAAAACATGGTCCACTTGGAAGGTGGAAAGTTGATTCCCCCCCCCCCAGCTTATACATTTTATAATTTGGACACCAATAACAAGTTTGTTACTGGAAATCAAATTTATTTAATTTTATTTAGTTTGCACTAGTAAATAAGCAGGACGTAGTAGATCAGTACGGTGGGTATGCACAATTACATTTGAACAAAGTGGATAGTTTGAAAATAGTATAGACTTGCCCATGTGTTTTGCCAGTAGTGTATCTGTGGATATAGGGGCAAGTGAGTGGGCCTTTTCCTGAAATAATATAGGTTAGGATTTTACTCATACAGTTACAACACATCCAAGAGTATACTTTTTCCTTGTTTTCTGCTGACTATCCTATTTGGGCAAAAGGAAGTAAGTGTAGATTGCTTCCTCTTGGTGTTTCATGTTGTATGAATGCAACCAGCCTGGTCTAGAGTCTGATTTTCTATAATGAACATGTGTCTTACATCAAACAAGGGTTGGAAGTCAAAGCTCCATATGGAAATAAACAGTTTTGCTAAATTCTAGGTTATAGAAAGACTTCAAAAATATTTTTTGCTGATTTTCATTTGATTTATCCACAACTAACACATTTTTGTTTTCCTATGCAATAATCTTGGCGAAAGGATTGTGATACTCTTGTTTCTATCATTTGTCTGATGTAGATTGTCATTGTTACAGGAGAACTGAAATATGAATGGTGTAAAGTAAAGCTTTACCTTAAAAAATCAGATGTGAATTTTCAAATGCTTTGTGGTATGTGACAATCCTGCTTAATCTTTAGGGTTATATCTCTGGCTAATCTGTTGTCATGGAACACAGAGTGGCTGAAAGTGTTGGTGGGTTTTGCAATGGGTACTGTGTAGGGGACCCTCAGCTGTTGTTTGAAGGTAGTGGTGTCAAAATGATCCTTTCTGAGATCATCAGTCTAAACATCAGAATTATTTAACAACTTTGCAAGGAGTTACCTAGGTATCTATGTCTGGTTTTAGGTCATTTTAAGCCTTTCATTCAGGAGGACACTGGTAACTAACAACTGAGTATTGTGTGTCTGTGCTGTTCAATCCATCTAGACTGAAACTCTTGGGTTTGGAGACAGTAAAGAACTCGATGTACTGTTTTCTAAAGTATAAAAGGGGGTTTGAACGGGTCATTGATTTAAAAATGGGTAAAAGTGTAGTTTGCATGCTTTTAGCCTCAATGGTTTTATTTCAGAAATTTTTATTTTTTAAGTACTTCTACCTCATTGTTCTCTGAAAATCCTATTTAAAAAAAGGGGAGTAACATGCTTGACTTCTAAGGATAAAAGCTAAGCTGATCATATGCAGTGCTATGCAAGATGTTATAAAACTTGCCTTCCTTGTTTTGGTGGGGTTATTTTCAGGAAAGTGCATTTTTTCTAAAATGCCAAAGATTACTAAAAATGAAAAGGCAGTCTAGACTATTCTAAATCACTGATCGAGACTATTAAGATACATAGTGAAAGTCCATGTACTAATGGCAACTGTGACATTTTGTTCCAATTCCTGTACATTCTGAAATGCATTGAAGATATCAGAAATGCATTGAAGATATCAGAAATACTATAGTCGATCATTGCCATAGCACTTGGGAAACATCATTCTTAAAAGCTTGTCTGTGTATTAACGTACTTTTGTGTAAACCTTTCTGAATTAAATACCATTAATGCACCTCTTGAGTATCTGTGAAGATATTTCCAAAATTATAAGGCAAGCATATAATCTGGAAACTTAGTGAAGAAAGATGAGTTTTATATATCTCTGTGTTACTGTTTTTGTTTTTAAAAAATACAGACTTTTTGGAAGTGGTGTTTTTCAGTATTTATTTAGTTAATGAGTTTCATATTTGCAGCACATGGTTTGAAACACAACCTCTCAACTTTATCATATATATTATAAAATACATGCTGTCTTTTCAAAAGAAATTTTTTTTATCTGTTAAGGTTAAACTAGGGAAAATGCTTTGGTAGAATCAACTATATGATAAACTGGTTTTTGAAACTTAATTTAATTCACGGAAATATAGTTTTGCATGAAATCCTTGTAAATTAGGGGCTTTTCAATGAACATAAACAATTCTGAACATTTCTCTTCCTTTAAGTATGATAGAACGAGTGATTCCCTTGGAGAAAATTACCCGTAAGTACATTGTGCAGCCAGCTGATCGGTTATAAGAAGCTCTGCTCTTACAGATGTATTAATAGGTCATAGACAACTGTCACTTTAAATATGCTTTAGGCCTTTTTAGAATTTCAGAGTAAGAAATGGATCTGTTACTGCTCATCTTCCATATTAAGCTTTAATTTGAGTGTTAATGTATTTTTTTAAAGTTTTATTTCGATTAACTATATTTCAGCTAGATGCTGTTAATTTGATTGGGGACACGTGCACACCAACAAATTACTTCATTGTGAGCAGTGATAGTCATCTAGGCCATTCATAAAGCTTCATTTACATAGACTACATCTGGCTGGAGCAATATGACTGAATAGTAATTTCAGTAACCCTTAACTTCAGAGGCTTCTGAAATTTTGTGAAATACTGTTCTTTAAATGTTATACAAAAATACAACTTTCTGCGAACCACCACTCAAGTTTAAATATTCAGCTTTTTTGTCCCCTTCTGAGGAAACAAGTGCTGTTCCTGTTGTTTCAAAGATGCCATTCTGAATTTTTGTAGAGGCAGTTGAATACAACCACAAGGCTGCTATAATGACCCTGGGGTAAGAACTTACAAACTCTGCCTAAAATTGCAGTAGTTCTTTTGGGCAAATAAAACTAAACCAAGTCACTTAGGCAGTGTTCTGGGTTGTGTCAAGTACCTTGCGTGGTAGTAAGTTGTGTTTGTTCAGTCTCTAAAGACAGCAGTGTCTAAGTCTACTGTTCTTGTGGAGTAAAGGGTTGTGTACTGCTTTTGCTGAATATTACAGCGTTGTTCAGGAGGAGCAAGCGATAGTCTGGACACTGCACCTCATGGCACACTACATGCACTCCAGATAATTTAAATGCCATGTCAAATACATACTTTTCTTTTATTCTCCTCTCAATCTTACAGTGCTTTTTGCTGTATATAGTTACAGATATATACAGATACATATACATAGATACCTCAATACCTATATATAGATGTCTCATATGACCATAGTTCATCAATCCTAGGCCCTAATCTATAGTTCTGTAGATCTGTGTACCTACAGAGATGTGTGCATATATATGTATATATCTGGATGTATGTCTATATACTACTCAGCATATATGTGAGACTGATTGCTATAGTATGAATTTCTTATTTTGGAGTGTACATATTTTTTGTCAGATGTTGTTATAGCTAAATAGAAGTTATCAGCTCTGCAAGCAGGGAAAGGTTAATCTTTATATCTGCTTATCTAATGTGTATACATTTGTTAATAGCATGTGCGACAAAAGTCCGAGGCTTTTAAATTTATCTTCAAGTCATTGATTTTTAATAAACAGAAATTCTGTTTGGTTTTCTACACTGTTATTCTTTAAGATCTGTGGATTTTGTGTTGTGTGCTGCTGCAGTTGTGCTATAATATGCTTAGTACATAGGACATTTTGGCATAGGGAAAATAATAATGCACTTGTTAGTGCTGGAGAAAGGTGAAACTATAGTAGGACCTTGAGGTCTCATTTGTGGAACTGAAATCAGAAGCTAGATGGCGTTTTTTTTCTTGGTCTTATAAAACTGCCTTCATTTAGGGAGAGGCGTCAGTGTTAAAGGTCAGGTACGGAATAGAGTAAAGCATAAGTTAATTGGGTAGAGCAGAAGCTCTTTGTGCCATTAGGAAGCGTGGTGTTTGCATCCTGGTATTTGCATCCTGATGTTTTCCTCGGGCTGTTGTTCTCCGGCATTGTTACAGTTATGCCAGTGCAGGCTCGGATAACTCAGCTGTGTATATTTGCCCGAAATGAAGCATGGATATGCATTTCTATTTCTGTTAACTAGCATGTGAATGTTGCAAAGAGATTAAGCTCTTTGTTTTCCTGCTTTATCTGGCAAAAAAACTTGCCAATATAAACTTAACTCATGAATTATTTGTTCATATTTGAACAGTCAGGATGTGTTCATGGAAGGAGAACACTATGGTGTGGCTGTGGAGTTTTTGATCCAGAACTGGGAGCCCCAGAGAGCAGCTGTATTGTTAGAGTACTGTCGCGAGTCCCTCTACATCTTGGAGAAACAAAATTGTGTTCAGACCCAATACCACTGAGACAGTACAGGCACAAAGCTAGTAGCTTTATTTGGGAAGCTGAGAGTACAACAAGGTAAGGAAGGAGTTGTAAGAGGAGAAGAGCACAGTGAAGTCAGACTTCAGGACCATCGTTTTGGATTTGGAACTGTTGTTTTAAAGTATGTTTGAATACTGATGTCAGGATGTTCCAGTCACTGTGAGGTTTGCGTAGGAAAGTTACTGCTTGTATCTCCGAGGGCCTTGTTCTAGCTATACTTTTGCCATCAGCTTTAAAATGAAAAAATTCTTACACAGCTAAAAAGATAGAGAAATATGTTTCCCAAAAGGTACCAGATAAATAGAGGTATAAATGGATGACCTAGTTTGGTTGACCTAATTTTTCCTTCTATCTATCTGCCTACAAATTGATACTTTTAATTTTTTTAAAAGGTAATTTTATTGGTGGCAATCAATTTATGGGACGACTTAAAGGTAATACTGCTCTAATGGAAGTGTCTTGTGAAAGAAAAGCCCAGAAGAATTGAATTATCAGCTGTAAAAAATAGGAAGCTGATGTAGCCAGTTCCTTGAATGGGGAAAGTATCTAGCTATTATAAGAGGACTGAAGCTATGAATGATGTTGCCTCATGGGCTAGACATCTCATTAAGAACAAAAGCAAATAAAGATACGTTTCATTCATTCAGATTGCTAGAAGGAAACAGCAGTAATTTGGAAGGAAATCCTAGCACGATGTTTCTGACAGTTAATTTTTAAAATTTATTTTACTTCTGAGCTCTCTTAGTCCAGTAAAAAGAATTGAATTGCCTGGTGTTAGGAATGTGCCAAGGGCAACTACATTAGTAGACTGGAAGTTGTAAGTGCTGTATGGATTGGTTGTCTTGTTCAATTATTAATTTGTTGCAATGGAGAAACACTAACACAGTTGTTAAGTGTTCATAAGCGTATCCATAAAATTTAGCTTCCTTCCTCTTTGGAGGAACGGCTATATGCTCTTATTTTTTCTATGTTGGAAAGGAGGCCTTGATTCTTAAACAGTATTGGAATATATTAGTTTCAATTGTATGATCATAGCTGTGAGTTTTGGTTTCTAAAGTCATGGGTTGGAAAGCATCAGTCTCTAGGGGGAAGTTAATTTAGTCAAAACCATATTGCTTTAAAGAACATACGCACTACTTTAATCTCTTTTAGTTATAATACTGAACTTGTCAATTTAAGACAAACTTTTTTACATTAACTTCCTTATGCAGTCTGCTAAGTTGCAGCAGGTTTTGTTTGTTTTTCTAAGGTCAGAGTACAGTGGTGCCCTCTTGAACAGTTTTGCATCTTGTTCCATTTGTCAGTCTTACTATCTTGTCATTCTTACTGTCTCATGTGGATGACATCTGCTTTTTGTTTTTCATCTGAAAACATACAGATGTTTTGTACTCTTTGTGATCACAGGAAGAACAGCTTCTGCGTGGATCAGTGCGATTGAGAGCAGTTTTTTCTTTGGTTGTGCAGGGGTACATGACCATCTTTCAGCTGTGCAGCTGGGCTACAGTGGAAGAAAGGGGCCAAGGCTTCTGCACAGCTAATAAAGGACAATCAATGGGAGATGGAAAAGAAGGTGGTTCATGAGTGGCATTGTCTCATCTTTCTGCTTTTATTGAGGTTGGGCAGTTAGCACCTCTGCTATATTTGTGATCTTTAATATCTGCTGTATGTTCAATATCCTGGAAAAGAAATCCAGTTCTTCTGCTGAGCTGGATGTCTGCAGCTGTTTAGTCAAGGCTGTAGTTCGTGCAGGTTTTGACTTGACTTCAGAGACATAGGCATAATTCCTAGCTACTTGCCACATTTGAGTGCTTCAGGAGGCTGTTGGGCCAGAATTTTCATATTGTTTTCTTGATTTTTTTTTTTTTAAATAGATGTTGTCTTTCATTTATGTTAGTATGACTTCATTCCTCTGATAGTTCTTGGAGGACACACAGCTTTATTTAAATTAGGAACCCAGTTGTTCAAAGGATGCTACATGGGTTTCCTATCTTTAAGTGTTCAGGGGACTTGCCAGTGTAGAGTAATGCATCGTGTTGAAATGACTGATTGCTGTGGGAACTGCCCAGCTCTTGAGAAGCCTGAGCAGTATTCCACTCTGTCCTAAATGTTTAACTTCTTGTATGTCTGTGTTTGACTCTATGCATAATCCTGTGGTGGAACAGTGTCTTTTTTTCCTCAAGGCACTCAGTGTTCTGGGAGCATATATGGTGCTTGGGTATAGCTTCCTAATGAGACAGACATTTTTATTCTATTAGTTGTCCAGGATTTGCACAGTCCTACTACACAAAACTGAGAAATTAACTAACATAAGCTGAGCAAACAAAGAAAAACAGTGATATAAATATTGCGCTGCTCTTATACTGTGGATAGGTTGGGTTTGTAAGTTGATGACTACTGCTCTATTAGTGATTAAAATTGAGCAGGGGAATGCCTTGGTAAATGTATCATGTTCTGCATTTTTGTAGTGCACACTGAGGTTTTTTTTAGTATTCCTTTTTCACATGTAGAAAATAAGTCTTAATTCTTCCTTTATTTTCTGCTTGAATCTTTGTTCCTACATAAGAAGCAGGATTACAACTAGAAGCTATGCTTTCATTATTAGTTCCTCCCTTATGTATATTCTGATAATTTTAGCAAATAGGTAAATGTTAATTGAAATGAATACAGTTGTCCAGTAGGAGTACTCAAGGGAATTATTTAGCTCAAAATAAAGCTGGAAAATGAAACACTATTCTGGAGGGAAGAGCATATGTAGGTTAGTTTAACTGCTTCAAAAACCTGAGAATTCCCGCAGAAATGAATTCATTCTAAATTGCCTATAGGGAAACACCCCTATTGCACAAGCTATTAAAGGAAGGAAATAATCTCTTAGATATTGTGAGTCTCCCCAGATAGCTCAAAGTATTTGACAGTTTCTTCAAAGACTTCAATTTTTAGTAGTACAGGTGGTTACACAAAGCTGTATTGATTCTTATTATGACCAAATTAAAATGTAAAACTCATTTTAACTCATTTCATGTGAGGTTGCATAAACATAACTGTGTAAATGCTAATGGATGTATAGGGAACTATATGTAAACGTTAATGGAGAAAAGTGCCTCTGATTTAGTCAGGTGGAATGATCTTGGAAAGATCTTGTTATTTCTACTTCATGAAGAGTAGGCTCAGATGGGAGAGATGTAACTTACCTTGTTTCCTTAACAGCTTTTTGCTGTAAAACTGGAACACAGGAGCTTTGCACTTTAAGCTTTGGACATGAATCTGTTTTTTCAAATTGAATGTTCTGAAGTAAGTTGTCATTAAGCTGGATTTTATGCCATATGTCTCTCAAATCTCAGTCACAAATCAATTCCAACCTTTTATGTTTTTCCTTATAAACAGAAGAACTTTTCCGAAGGCTATTCCACAGAACTGCTATGGGAATTGCCCTGATACTCGGTAGTAACATTGCTCCAGTTACTTCAACTGGTGGCAGATATTTGCTTAAGATTTTGATTAAGATGATGAAGTTTGAGCTTTCATTTCTTTTCTTTGTTTTTTGTTACAGTGAAAATGCAGCCTGCAAGTTATTTAGGATGTCAATTTTCTATTTTTCTTGTTCTGAAAAGAACAGGTAGAAACTTGAATACCTGAAGCTGTAGCAGAGAGAAACCTAGTTGTATTTCTTGCAAATCACAGAAATCTATAGCCTGTTAATAAATGATTTAAATTGGGAAACCAGTAACACTGAAAAAATGTGTGTATGCTAAAGTCAGCAAGATGTTGCCATAAATCCATGTATGAACTATGATTTTCTAAAAGGAAATAATGTTTGCTTCTAAAACGCTAGTGAATTCCATAACTAGTTCTAATACGGAATAGCCTGAATGAGAGCTTACATTTGGTAACATACATTATTATACACTATACCATTTTTGGTGCAAAGCTATAGCAACGTATCTTGTGGCAAAGCATTTAAAAAAGGATTTGCACTATTTAAATTGGTGATTGTGTGAAAATGAAGCCAGCATCCTGTTTGTACAGTGTTATAGCATACATAATAGGTTTCCCTTCCTGTATTCATAGAAAAAATATTCCATGTCTGGTAAAGTAAGCTAATATCCAGTGAAGAAAGTAAGTGTATATAAAAATCTTGGTGATGATACTTTTAGCTCTTATGGATGAAGATAACTTCCAGATATATTAAATATACATCACGCCAGGATGTGTTTAGAAGTGAGAAAAGTAGCAATGAATTAAAAATGGAATTCAGTGCAGGGATATAATTAAGTAGTGAACTGATTTCTTTCTAGAGAGACAGTATCTTTGAACTAAAAATGACCATGATTATAGTCAGGCAAAGTATCTTGTAGGGCATTTCAGAGTCACTGGAATTGGCTTTAGTAAATAAAATTACTTCTATTCTTGCATTTAAGTGCCCATGTCCTTTAGATTTGATGGGGCTGTTGTATCACTACTTTGAAACCTCCTGAAGTCAAGAGTTTCCCAAATCATGTACTGATGGTGTAGATTTTTCAGGTGGTGTTCCTTGCAAATTATTCCAAGACAACTGATAATAACACAGCAGACAATATTTACTTATAAGATTTGTGTGATTTTTTTTTATTTTTTTTTTTCCCCCTCTCCTTCCCTGTTAAAAGGTTATTGCTAGTGTGATATTGGGATTTAGCATTTATTGGTAGCAACTGAGAAGGTGAAATATCCTGTTTGTAGCTTACCAACTTTATATACTTGAGCTGAAGATTTGTTTGGCACAACCTGTGCGGGAAGTTAAGTACATAAAACCTTTTAATTTATAAACTGGGCTTGAGAAAACCTCAAGTTGGGGAACTTTGCTTATGCAAGTTGTATTGTGAATTTTAAGGGTATCTCAAATGCCATGGAGGAAGCATTTTTGCAGAAGAAAAGACAGAAGAAACAATTGCTCCTGTGGGCTTCCTTTTACATTTATACTGCTGTCTTTTGCTTTTAGCTTGTTGGATCTAGCTTGTGGACATTGTATAAACAAGATACCCTTTAGGAATTCTGCATTTATGTCAGCTAGTAGTTGGATCATCCCTGCGAAGTGTGTAGTTTTCCACTGGGCGTAGTACTTCTGTCAGATCTTACGCAAATTGCAATATGTATTTTTGATTCAACACATACCAACTCTGATCTATCTTGGGTATTTTGTTTTAATTTTTCTTCTCTTTCTTTTTCTGTTGTGGGGTTTTAATTTTTGTGGTACATCTGTCCTTCCTCACCTTTACTCCTTTGCTCGTGCTACCTTGTCCCTGTACTTCTAGAATGATTTCCTTATTTTTTTAAACCATCAGTTGTTACTGTTTCTGAAAGATAGAAGCCATTGCAGGATGAGTGGAAAACCATGTGAGTAAGTTAAATATATTTCATTTAACTTTGCATTTGCCTTGCTTTTAGACCGGAATCTCTTCAGAACAAGCATTAGCTTTATAGAGGTTGTTACGGATTTAATGAACTGAAGGTAGATGATTATCTGTAGTGTAGTTTGGTACCTTTATAAACTGTGCAAGCATTGCTTAATTGAGCAATTGTTGGGTTATAATAAGACAGAAGGTGTATGGGTGGATTTTTTGTTTGTTTTGTTTTAATTCAATGTTCAAAGTAGAACTGGCTGGTCTATTTCAGTCTGGTTTTAAATTCAGAACTGAATAGTTAGCCTAATGTTTTATTGGCTTTAATATCCTCTTAAAGAGAAAGTTAAGTTTGCAAACATTATCTAGCTCTGATAATCAACATTTTTTAACGAGTAAAAATCTTAGAAGTGTGTTAGCTCTGGACAATGGTGTAAGAGCCTGGGAAGCAGGACAATGAAGCTTAACCAGACTGGTTAAAAGCAACTGCAGGGATTGAAAGGGTTTCTCCAAAGCTGTTCTGAATGTAGCAGGCATGTCTGAAAGGTGGACTTTTTTGATTCTGTTTGGAAATGGCCTTTGTAAAAATCATCATGTGCACTGTTTCTTCTGAATTTTTATGTTATGGTTTGTTCATTTCACCAGGATTAATATTCTGGGGTCTACACTGGACTAGGGAGTATTGCTTATGAATCCCTCTCCTCAGAAGAGGAACTGTAGTATTGAACTGTTGTCTAAACTTGGCTATTACAGAGATTCCTGGAGACTAATCTGAGTATTTTGAAATAAATGTTGAGTCCTAACAGCTACAAGGGATGCAGCCAACATTCAGAGACAATAGCAGTGCAGCTTGCACTGGGGTCATGATGCAATCTTTTATTCACCGTAATGCATCTTTAAGAAGCATTTGCATCCTGATAAGAAATTGGGATACTTCACTTCTCCTGTGAATTGATTCACTTTGGCTGTAGAGTATGTATTTCTGTATTCTGCATTTTAAAACCAGGATTTAGCAATCCTGTTTGTCTCATCCTATTACTTGTCATGCAGTTACTGTCTCTTTAGAACAAACGTGTATTCCTGTCTGGGCTTATTAGCATTAATAGCTGTTCTGCTTACCCAGTGGAATACTGATGCACAATGCTAGCAACTGGGAATGAGAAGAAGGTAGCCTTTAAGGGAAGGCACAATGCAAGGATTAAAGAGGGCATTGCTTTAGAAAAATGCTACTGTTCCTTAAAGTCAAACTGTGACAGACATTAGGGTTGAGGTTAAACTTAACTGGCACATTGAAAATAAATTGAAATCTTTTAAAGCTATTGGTTTTATTTGGAATTCTGCTACTTCCATTAAGGGAAAATAAGATTGAGAAACTTGGTTTGTGCCCTGCTTTATAGTGTTCTTAAATAGTTTTTAGTAAATGTGGGGAGTTCTGATATTTGGAAAGGGTCATTGTTTCTCCCCAGTCCAAACAACACACAATATGTAGCCTTTTTCCTGGCTAGAAGTGCTGCAATAGGCAGTCTTCCACATCTGTAGGACTTTAGAAGCTTGGGGTTTTTACTGACTAAAGGCATATCCCTTTCTGTACTGAAAAGCAAGTCACTTAGCTTTCATGACTGTAAGCAGCAGTACAACCTGTTCCTTTTAAGTTGTTCTGTGCTATGTAGCCTAACTTTATTGGTTGTTGGGTTGTTTTTTTTTTCTTGTATAAGAAACAAACCCACACTTTGCTTGCTTAGATTCCATGCCTTCTTATCTAGCCTTTTCCAAGAGTGGCTTTGACAGGTCTGAGGAAGTAACTTCAGTAATGCAACTTTCCTCATTTCCTGTATTTCATCAACTTATTTTGTCATTTTGAAGAGCCGTGACTAGTGGTTTTGCAAACTTACATTTCTATGTAAAAGTGGAATTAAATGTTGATTCTCTAATTTTAGATCTGTAAGTTCAATACTCAAAAAAAGCTATGAAGTGTAATTTTTTCTTGAGGGAGGTAGAAAAAGCGTCTTGATGGAGAAGGAAGCATCGAAGAGTAAAATTTAGGAGGAGGCTATTCAAAAACAGGAATTTCTTTGTGGACATTACATTGCATTTTAGTGAGCTAAAACAGGAAGGTATTTGTAGCTTATTTCTATGCAGGTTAGCAGCCTGCTACTCTCAGTAATGTATGTTGAGCAATATACTGAGTTGAAAGAGAGAGTAAAAATATGGAAGAAGTTTTGCTTGTGCAGGAGCTGTCACCAGTATTTTAATGTCAAACGAGGCCTTGCTGGTCTCTGCAGGCAGTGGGCTTTGCGATGCTCATCCACCCACTGCCTTTCTTCTGTGTCCAAAGTCCGAGTGTCTCACCGAGTCACCTTGTTAATTCTGTGGCTTTGCTGAAATGGTTTCCGCTTTTCCAGAATTAGAATGTGAATTTGACCACAACTGTAGTATTTTCTCAGAATTTTTTTAGATGTATCTGTAAACAGAGAAAAGAGGAATACTTCATTTAGTGTTGAGCAACTTTCCTGTTCCTAGATGGGCAAGTGTGGGCTGCAGCCAGTGTCAGCAGCAAGTTATTATACTGACAGCGTTTGCTCTGATGTGAGGAAGGAATGGCAATAAAGGAGATTAGGGCTTAGACAATAAGATTAAAGGAAGCAGAATTAGAATAAAAGTCAGAGGTGGGAAAATGTTAAACTTGGTGCAATGGTTAAGGGATTGATATGTAAAATCTCAACTATATAAATTGCTGTTGGCATTGATGTTAGCTGTTGTATCCAGTATGGTAAAAACAGCCCAGCTAACCTTTCTCTGTAGGGGTGGATATGAAACTCTGTCCTGATGATATTTCATTGTACCAGAAGTAGAACAGTCTTGCATTGATGAAGCAGCGTAGCTCCTACCAAAGTTAAACAACCCCAAAGCTATATAAGTAGGAAACCCCTCTATCCGTATCTGTCAATCATGTAGATCATCAAGAACGTGTTTCCTGTATTCTGTTTGTTAGCTTCCATAATATATGATGCAAAGAAGCAGATGAATAGCAGTTTATGCACTTATGGTTATAGCTAGAGGGACACTTTGTAAAAATCTGAAGTATGCCATAGAGATGTATCCAAAGTATTAACTTACCTTTCCCTAAAAGATGGAAAGACCTAGAATCTACTTTTGTTGCTTTATGATATTTTTGCTGATTTCTTAAAATAAGAAACATGATTTCCATCAATCCCACTAGTTCATTAGCATTTGTAATTTACAGGGTTTTGATGGTATCTAAATATTTAAATACATTATTAAATTTAATTATTAAATCATAATTAATAAACTGCTAAAGTATTAATCTGTAAAGGTTATTTGTATGCTGAGGTGATGGGTTTGTTACTTGAACACACTAAATATTAATAATTTTAATTGTGGTATTTGGGACAAAGGACTAAAATGAATGAGATGGCTTATGCTGGCTGGAAAGGGTCTCAAAATGTTATAAACATTTTTACCCCTATATATTTTTATCTGTTAAAATGAAAATCTGCCACACATGGTACAGTAGGTATATTCATGACTAGAGAGAAGCATGAGTAGATTAAGCTACAAATCAGTTAAGCTGGTGTTGAGTACACCTGTATTTGGCCAGCCAATAGAGTCAGCATGGTGGATGAAGATACAGTGCAAGTAAGATTTACAGAAAATGCTGCCACAGTTGGAATTTGGCCAGATGTTCCCTTTAATGCCTTTGTTGCTGTTAAGAGACCACTTGTTCATCAAAATTATCAAAACAATTACCTTGAAAAGAGATGGACCAGCAAGCAGAGTATTCTTGTAGTGCATATATGCACGTCTGAGGAAAAATCTGGTGGTGGTTCCATGTTGAGGGCAGTTTTTTTGAGATTTCTTTGGATTCTCAACATAAGAGCAAAAGGGTGGAACTCTTTGAGACTTGCTCGGGTAAACAGGAGCTGGGTAGAAGACAGACAGTCCCTTAAAAAACTTGGTTATAAAACAGTGAACAGTTAAAGTGAACTTAAATACAGTTGTGGTGTTTGAGATGAAGAAATAACGTGAACGAGACTGTTTCTTTAGCCTTTCCAGGCAGTCCAATACACTCTGCTGTATGTGGTGGAAAAGGTATATTCTTAACTGGGGAGGAAGAGAAATAGGTAAATTTTAGTGTTAGATGATACTTTATGGTTTCTTCAGAATATAAAAAAAAATTCTGTAATGTGTTAAAACAAATGTACGCCTAGTCTGATACTTTATTCTGACTGGTGGATTCTGAGAGAAAGAATGGAAGAAATGAAACAGCCATCTTCTCAGTTTCTCTCAATAGCAGATTCTCAGCAGAAGCTCCTAGACTGTGTACGTGGTAGCAGCAAGTTGATGATCACAGGACACCAGGACCCATCATTGCTGTTATTGACAGTCAGGATAGTAGCAGATACTATTACCTGGCATATTTAAACTATGCTGCTTGCAAATGTTTTACTGTTTTAGCCCTATAATTTCCGATCATTTAACAACTTCTCTTTTTTTTTTTTTTTTTTTTTTTCCCCCCCAGAGTTCCTATTTCTAAAGGAAAAAGTTGTGGTGAATTTTTTTTTTTAGCTTTTTCCTGTCTGGCAAGGATAGCAGATATAAGTATGCAGTAACTATAAGTGGTTCTGCTGCAGCTGTGTCTTTATCCAGGTCCTGTGCTTGCTCAAATCTGCTTCAAGGTGTTTTTCTTGCTGGGGGATTGAGTGACAGAGTTTTCTGGCAAAATGATCTGATATATTTAAATAGAAAGAAATCTGTATTTTGTACCCCTCTTAATTTCTTATTTTTTCTCTTCAGAGCCTTTCCAGTCTGTTCCACAAGAACCACCAGGTTTCTTGTGCATGCTGCCACTACTGGGATTTATTCCTTGATAGTGTAGGTCTTGTACAATCCTGGGTACATTAAAATATAGTATAGAAACTTAGCTTGATTTTTCTCACCTTCCTCTTGTTCATGTCCGCTTTTGTAATGCGTACTGCTGCTTCCCCTCTGGCATGCCCTTGCCTATCAGTCCTCCATAATTTGTATGGGTGGTATTAGTTTCTGAGTATGTGGTCTTGCTGCCAAGTTTAAGATTCCTTTTACATCAGTATTCTCCTTTTAGACTCAAATTTAGACACCCTTGCAGTGCTCAGGCAGTTGGACTGGATGATGGTTATAAATGGTCCCTTTTAACTGAAATACTCTAAATTTATAGCTTATTTTATAATCTAGATTTCATGCAGTTGAATGGGAGCACCTACCCATTTCTTCTTGCAACAGGCACTTAGTGTGCCTGAACTTTGACTTCTGCTCTGTCCTTAGGGTGTGGTGTTTTCATGCCTATCACAGAGGATTTCACACTGTGCTATAATAATTTATGCTATTGCTTCTGAGTCTAAGCCTATTTAGACCTGGTTGAATTTTGGTGGAGGGAGAGCCCATTCTTGTCTAGTATTATTTTTTTGTCCAAAAGTGGTGGTTTGTGTTTTGGGGTATTTCAGGAAATGGGAAACAGAAATACCTTTATCTTGCTGTCTTGTTATCACTCATTTTCAGCATGCCTTAATATCTATTGACCGATGTCCTGTACTATTAATCAGTAATGTTGCATGAAACAGCTCTTGGTCTTTAGCCTCTTGCATTACTGGCTAAACTTTGAATCTAGGACTATTGTTTATGTTCTGTGTCTGGTATCCACAGATGTTAATCCTGCTGGCTACTTCTGTTGTGGCCCAGGTGATGCCAGGGATGCTTTATAATGTCCTCCTTCACAGTTGACCTGATAACCAAGGACTCAGCTCCTGCTTTTTCGTTGGGAAGCCAAGGTTTTCCTCTGCCCAAGAGGACACTGACATCTAGTGGGTGGGTTCCACTGACACAGGGCAAGAAAACTGCTGCTTTAAGGCCATTTTTATTCTGGACTTTTACCGAAATTTTGTTTTCATTTAGATCCTCAGGGTTGTTTGGAAGAAGGGAAAAAAAACCCCAAAACAACACCTTAGCCTTTTTTGTGTAACTTCTGGTGTTTAAGGAGTAAGGTTTGTGCTGTCAAACTAGTTTTTTTTGTTGTTGTTGGGGTTGGTTTTTTTGCTCAGTCAAATCACCTGCATGTGAGCCTCCGATGTTTGTAATAACATGATTTAAGGTACTGCATTCCCCACTTGTCCTACCTGTGTAGCACAGTAAGAAGAGGCAGATGTTCCAGCTTCTCACCTCTGAGACAGATAGTGCCTCTAAGTTGCCTTCAGTTACGGGCCTGTCCTCTGTGAAACTTGAAGCCTAATAACATGTGGTAGTGTTGCTTTGCCGCTTGTCTCAAACATCTGTTAGTTTAACTGGGAAGCAAGTAGCAGGAAAGTTTTAACAAAAACAGCTTTTCCAGGAATGTTCCTAAGCAGAGAACAGTACTTAGAAATCAAACTTTCTGAAAATGTTCATCAAAATGTTAGTATTGCTTTAAAGACAAAAATGGACATTTCAGTTCAAGTGATAAAATCATGATTTCTTCATCCAAGAAAATAAACACTGCCTAAAGGTTGATAGTTTATTAGTTAAGCATGGCATCTTCTGCTACTAGAGACACTTGATTCGAACTGAGTAAATCATTGTGCCTGTAAGTGGCTAACACCATTGCTGCAGACTATTGTTTGATCTCTGAGTGTTTAAGTCATTCTGTGCTAGTGTTCATTAACCAAAAATGTACTGGTTTTGGATTTGTTGACTATCTAGTAACTTCCTAAATGAGGTTAAAACAAGAGACACTTTCTAAGCACTTCAATTATGGCTTAAAATCAAAAGCAGCCTTTCAGGCCTGATTTAACAGTGGAAGAGTCAGAGGAGGTGTACCCTGACAGTGCTCAGAATGAGGGTGTTAGGCTTAAATGCCTTTAAAAAGGAAAATATTGCTTCTTTGTCCAGAGAAAACATTGAATTTTTTGCTGAAAGATGTTAAGATTATTTTACTGTTAGCTTGCATTCTTTAGTTACAGCAAAAGTATCCTCAAGTAAAAAAACAGACTTATCACAAGAAAAAACTTTAACATAAAAATGAATTAATGTTTTATATGAAATACCAGGAAATAAAATATAAAGACTACTAACGCTTTTTCTGTGGTAAAGTGCACTTATGCAATCAAGCAATAGATAAAGTAGGATATGAATGTTTCCCAAGAGGAAAATTTCAGTTATTTCAAGTTGAATCAGTTTTATGTCAGACCATGAAGGAAAATAAGAACATACAATCCATCAAAAAAGAATCACAGCCTCAACTGACCTGTTATTTTCATTAAGAAAGAAGAAAATTAGCTTTTATCTCCTGTTGGCTGTTGAGAATTTTCATCATCTCATCTCTAGCTGGACATACTACTAAATACTGCTTGTTCATCAGTAAATATCCTGTGTCTTTACTTCCTTGGTGACTACTATAAACACTAGTTGCCACTTAATTTGTGATCATATGCATATGTGTTTCGTTCATTGTCAACTTCTAGTATTCAACTTAATTTGCCATTTTTAAAGTTTAGCCTTATTTCTTTTACCCTGAAAGACTGTCTGCTTGCTTTGTTTTGTTCCCATCTTCCCCACTTCTTGATTGTTTTCTGATTTTGTCATCAAATATCTGTTAGTGCGCTCTGCTTTTCATGAGAGGTCATGAAGGAAAATGCCTGATTGCCCTGGAAAGTTCTTTGAGAAACTCTTCTTGTGAAATCCCTCTAGTCAGATGATTTCGCCCCCCCCCCAATATTTTTCCTTGTAAAAACAGACTGAAGAGACTCTTGTCTGGCTTAAATTCTTGTAAAAATTCACATACTTTTCTTCTGAATTGGCACTATATCAAATAGTTATTCACAGCTCAGTTTAGAGCAGCTTCCTTTCCCAAGAAAGGAAGTAGAGTCTTACTACTTTGTCACTTATTCCACATAGGTGAGAATTATAGGTAAGCATCTTGAGGCTGGATCTGAAGGTATTCCCCTGTGTTTCTGAAATACCTGGAAGTAAATCTGTCATGCAGAACTTGGGGGTGTTGAATAAAGTTGTTTGTATTTCAGATAGAATAAACTTGATGAGGGTTTGCTGTTGTTTACTAAACAAACCATGGACTTCTACATTCTGGCTTGTAAATATTCAGCTTTTTGAAGTGATGACAGTTGAGGCATTTTTTAAATTTATCAGCAGCTTGATTGACAAGGCAATTGCTTGAACCAGATTCATTTTACCAGTTGACTTGAGTACCTTTTTATTTGTTGAGATTTGGCATTGCAGAAGGACTGTATTTCTCAAATTATTTGTGTAACAAACATAGCCTGCAGGGTAAAAACATCAATGAGAGGCTACCTTAGAAACCTCTATGTGATTGAGTGTATACTTCATATGAGGTAAATATTCCTCTGCTCTTCAAAATAGAAGAATTTTGGAAGTAATTATAAATGTAATAAAGGCATCCTACAAACTGGAGATTAATTTCAAGTTTGACTTGCAGCTTTGGTGTACAGAAGTCAACGAAATGTATGTAAAGGCTTTATTTTCAGGGATTTAGATTCTAAACGTTGGTTTTAAAAGAGGACATACACAGTACGTTTGTTACTTGGCCCTTTGGTTTGATTCAAGCTTTCATGAGTCTCCAGAATGAAAAATTTTCTTTAAAACGTTCATGATTTAAGAAGGTTAAACTTCAAACAGTTTGATTAAAACAGCATTTTAATGTACTTTTTAGTAAGTTCACTGTAGTATATTCTTGTCTCTGGGTGTTATAATGAAATCACAGTGTAGGCTACAGAAGAGGCAAGTATTTATTTTGCTACTCACTTTTGGGTTTGCATGGCCTGAGAGTACCTGTGATCAAGTTACCATGGAACTTGTTTTAAGTGTTAATGGTATGTCAAAACAACGTATTTGAAATGGTTCTATTCAAGAAAAATCTCAGCCCTTTTTTTTTTTTTTTGAAGCAACTCATTGATCAAAATATGAGGAAAGTAAGAAACATTTTCAGTATAAGTGGTAGTGCTATAAGGTTGTAGAAAATGCTATATATATGACTTTTATAGAAGAGAATTGTGTGTGATATAGCATGTGTGGAAAAGGTTCAAGGACTTTAAAAAAATTTTAGCAGAAACAAACTAAATGGTATAGTGTATATTCTGGCATTTAGCAGTGTTACTTCCAACTCTTGAATGTTCAGCCGTTAAAAACTTTAATGGACATGATTAATCTAAAATTATGCTTGTGAGTAACTTATTGTCTAGATTTGTTGTTTCTGTACTAACCATTATTGCTTTGGTTTCATTTAAGTAGTTGCTTTTTAGCCCTTTTTGCTGGAATTATGATAATTTTGTTGGCCATTGCATTCCCTGTTCTATCTCATTTTTTAAACCAGAATTGGTATAAGCTGGTTGGAAGGTGTGTGCTTTTGAACTGGTGCGATCACATTTGTTATGCAAAAATTGACAGATACTACAAATATAAACAATTATGATAGACAGTTCCTTTGCCTGTCCATAAATATTATGCTGGTTATTAGGTAGGGTTGTTACAGTTGAAAAGATAGTACAAGCTTATATCTTTAATGAGGCTACTTCTTTCTGGCTCTTAAAATGCTATTGAACTCAGTCATAAATGGCCTCTTTATAACTAGCACATTCCTTGGCTTCCAGAGACAGCCTCCAAGAAGGGGTGAAAATAGTTGTAAGCATGTTTTCTCCAGTTAGTAGAAATTTATTTTCCATTTGATACCTTTTCTTTCTCTTCCCATTCATTATATATTCCCTGTGTATATGTTATTGCGTGGAGGTACTGATTTAGTGCTTGTCAAAAGTTTTGGAGGTTTTTTGTATTTATGTCTGGAAAGACTTTAGGTTGTGGGATTTTTTTGGAGGGGCAATAGTCATTAAACCCTTGTGGGGGTTCTACTTGCCAATTATGAACTAATATAACTATATTAACAGTATCCTAATCTTGTCTGCTGAATACTGGGGGTTCTAAACTACTGAAAGGCTCTACAGGTACTGTGTTTCCATACAGGGTTTAAACCTGCTTTCGGGGGGGATGGGGGGGGGAGACTTCTGCAGTGTATAAAACTGGTGGGTTTTTTATTGGAATTGCTTGCATCTCCACCATTGGCATATGGGACACCGAACTCATGTCATCACATAGTGATTCAAGTGTGTGCTAAATGATGCTACATAACTGAAAGGAACAGCACCTTTGAGTTGTAGGCGTGTTTCAGAAAGGTAATTTGGACCCAAAGCCAGATCTCAGTTGCCATGTTTCTTGGCTGCACAAACAGCTATGCTTTTTACCCAAAACATTGTTAGGCTCCAGCTTTTCAGCTTAAAGCCATTCTTGGTGAAAGTCTTACAGGGCAGGATATCTGTTTCGGATAAATCAGCAAGACGTAGCTGTTAAAAAGCCCTGATGCCTTTTTGGAAAGCAGGACATAACAAGTATAGCAGACCTTTTTTTGGGGGTGCAGATTTTACAGGCTTTAAGACTGTTTTCCTATGCCTTTCTTTATGGCAGATTTGGTAATGGAGGACCAGCAGGTAGGAAATTCAGGTTTACTTCTGTTGGAGTGAAAGATCAGTGTTTCCTGTTTCTGGTGTGGTGCTTTTTTTTCCACCTAGTATGAATTAGGCTGAAAACAAACACTGACCTCAAGGAAATGTGTTCCAAGGCATGGGAAAAGAGGAAGAGTTTTGCATCTTGGGAAGGAAGAGGGAGAAGAACTTTGGGAGGTGGGTTTTTTATTTTTTTTACTGCTGAGCAGAAACAAAAGCAAAACATATTTGCCATGGAACTTAATACCTCATTCCACAGACTTATGAATTCACAAGCAAAGGAATGGTAAAGACTGGGGAGGGGGGGGTGGTGTGGAGTTTTGATGGTAATAAATTAGGGAATTTCTCAGGGAGAATTGATGTGGTTTAAACGAACTAAATATTCTTCAAAGACTGAGGTTTAGCTGATACCTGTTTAGATCCTTATGCTGCTTATTTGTATGAATTGTACCTCATCTGCATTGACTATACAGGTCTTCCTTTGAATACTTGTCACAGGGTGCTTCTGGCTGTTTAAGGGTCTTAGATCTGTTAAGGCATGAGCACTGAAACTGTAGAGCTGTAGAGTCATAACCAAAAGTGGCCCAGCCCCTCCCATGTGGCCCCGAAAAAAGCATAGGTTATATTCCTTTTAGGTGCCCGATTGAGCTGGAATAAAACCTCTTGACTTTGGGATGTTCTTTGTAGAATGTCTCAACTTGCCTTTAGATATTTT
Organism: Athene cunicularia; assembly: GCF_003259725.1. Lineage (NCBI taxonomy): Eukaryota > Metazoa > Chordata > Aves > Strigiformes > Strigidae > Athene > Athene cunicularia. Next base: position 69,940,354 of record NW_020799092.1, read on the forward strand.
CTTCTGTGGGCTGGTCCTGGGGATGCTGTTACTTTGGTATCCGTTCTTAGTACATCATAGCTGGTGGGTTTTGACTTCCCTAAGAAACATTAAATCAAGTGTAAGGGAGGTAGGACAAGTACCTACTTTGACCTCTCTGAAGGGCACACTATGTAAAAGTCTTCACTCAATTCAGATGTTGCATTGACGGTGTCAGCATCCCATCTAGGATGTCAGAATTTGACTTTGGAGATAGTCTGCCTAGATGGAGTGGACTGCAGTGTGGTCACCTCTCCTGGATGAGTCAAAGGGTGGCTCTTGAGGGGAAGGTTACCTGGATGGACCTATAACCAGTTTTCGGTTTTAAAACAAGAAAACAAAACTCACTTAGAGCATCAAAGTGGAAAGTTCATCCCACCTGTCTCATACTTTCTCTGAGTGTTGTTCTTGGCAAGGCTTTTCACAGAGCTCTGCCATGGCAGTGTTGGTGTTGCAGGTTTAATTCTGCTTGCTTTTGCAGACCAAGGTGAGAAATAAGGTGGCTCCTTAAGCTGTTCTCTACATTTTTTCATTTAAGGCTAAATCTCCGCTTAATATCAGCGATTCCACTTCTAGCTACTCTTGTACTAAGCAGCTCAAATCATTGGGACTATGACAAGACAAAGCAATATTCTTCTTGGTTTTGTTTGCCTTGTAGCAAGGCAGTCAGGATTCAAGGTGTGCTTGCACGCTCCCAACCGACCTTTTATTGTAGTGTTGCTGAATTCCCCCAGAGATTCTGAAGGCTGTCATGGTCCAGGGCGAGATAGGCAGTTTTCTTTTGCTTACGCTGTAAATGCCTGCATTGACTGCACATATAGATGACATCTTGGAGAACAGCTGTAATATGTAACATTTCCTGTTGTCCCCCACATGTGCCTAAACACTATTCTGTGGGAAGATGCTGAAGGTGGAAGGGTTATGAGTCTTTGTACCTTTGTTATGAGATGGTATGGTAGCTTCCTGCTAAATTGGAAATTTGCATGTAATGAAAACTGAGTCTGACAATTCTTTTTGCAAGTTATTTATAGCCATCATGTGATAAGACCTTACATTTCTGAGTCTGATCTGAATGCAGATTCAACCTAAATGAGGCATAAATATGCATCCATCAGTTTCTTGAACAAATCAACATTTGAAATGCTGGCAATAAAATTGTATAAGAACTACTAATACCGTTAGCATCTACAGTGTTGTTGACAAAAAGGGCTGGAGGTGGGGAAAACTGTCTTTTGCTCCCCTATTTTCATTCAGATGTTTTATATTCAGTAGATTGGCATGCATAGTTATTCTGCAAGTTCTAAGAGTTTAAAACTTTAGATATTAATAATTCTTTTTCACATAAGAAACAATTGCTATTCATTTGCCCTAAAATGAATGGTATTAGTTTTCTTTAAAAAAAAAAAAGCTGAAAATTGCATGAAGGACAGCTCAAGCCTTTAAGCTACCATCTTAACTTGAAAGTTCAACTACTGAAAAATGAATTAATGAGGAAATCAGTATAGAAGACTTGAATATGAAGATAGCATATTTTATATGCTCCAGTTGACTGAGTTTTTTACTGTACTAGTAGCTGTTTTCTTCAGTAACAAGCTGCTGGATTTTTTGCAGATATGATGATTAACTCCACTGAAACATTTAATCAGTAAGTGTTGTAAAAACATTGTCTTAAAAATCATTCACCATAGCTTTCTTTAGGAGCATCTTCCCTTTTTAATCACATAGCGAGGTAGGTAGAATAAGAACTTTATATGTTCAAAGAAAGACTTAAAGAGAAAATCGAGATTAAATGTGGTGGTTTTTTAATATACTTGTGCTGTCAGCATGTACAAAACCACGAAAACCTAGGAGTGAAGGAATAAGTGGAAAACAATGAATCCAGAAACTTGGAAACTATGCTTTTAAGCAGGGGGGTTCCCTGGTTATGAGTTTTGTTTCCTTGTTTGTTTCTTTAGGTGCTTTCCTTCCTTATGGTGTTTGTGTTTATGTTGTTTGGTCTGAAAATAATCTTGTTGCAAAATATCTGAGGCTTATTTCTGTTTTGAATTATCAAGAATTGTTCCTGAATTGCTTTAATGTTGTTAAGAAGCTTGACATTTATAGTGTGTGCTAATTTTAAAGACCTCTTCTGTTTTTACACGACATGCTTCTCACCCTTCAACCCAAAGCAGTCAATTTTCTAATCACGTGATTTCAGACTAACAGAAATTTTTGTGTTCTTCACTCACAGCCTATAACTGTCACTGCTGTGTTGTCCTGCGCGTTTTCACTTGATGTAATGTGTTCATAGTAGTCTCACATTAGCACACATTGAGTGTGCTAAGGAAACAATATGGTTCAGAGATAGAAAGTTATTACACATGTAAGAATCGGGATTATGAGTATGGTATGGTATCGGGATTATGAGTATGAGTATGGAGAGCTTTCTAAAGTATCTCAGAACATACAATAGTAACTTAATAACTATAACTTGATTATGCTTTAATAATTTAATGTTTTGCTTACTTATTTACTTGCTCATCAACAGACTGTAGATTTCTCTAATCTTCCCCATCCTTGTAAAATTAGCCCATTACTGGCAGTACATATGTTGCTTAACTATTATGCTGAACATAAATTGACTGCAACTGTAATTGATAGTACTGTTTGTTTAGGCTAGGATTAACATGCAGATAGTATAAAAATAGTTTCAGAAATGAGGAAGAGAAAAGGAGACTTTTGAAACAATCAGCCCACATTTTGATAATATGTCTGTGTGAAGTTATCTTTAGTTATCAGCAGTGTGGGACATGTGCCTGGTTCTAATATTTTTGTTAGGGAAAACATAGGTTTGGAAAAATGCAAAATGTTCGTCTCTGGCAGTACTTATTTCTTGAGAGTATGATGGGATTCTTTTTAACCCGTTTTACTGTGGTACTGGAGAAAGTCGGATATATTCCTTAACTGGTTTCTTTTGGTACTGTTGTTTGGCCTTCTCTGTATGAGGACCTGCCAGCATTGTAGTCATTGACCAGTGCTTCTTTTATCAGCTATAAATCTACAATTAATACAATAACATTAATTCCCCTCCTCCCTGAGGAAAAATACAGAGTTAAGATGTTACAGAGTACACTATCTAATAGTGAAGTGATGCTGTACTGAGTTCCCTGGGTATCTTTGGAGAGATTTTTTTTTTTTTCTTTTATGTGGTTGACACAATCTTCCTTGAACTCAGTGGGGTTTTTAGACCCATCATTGTCCTGCTGTGAAATAGAAGACAGAGCTCCCAAGTGACTGTAGTTATCAGACTTGTCTGTTAATCGCTTCAGCAGAGATTCCTTTGGAACACCTAGAGCTTGAGAGTTAGTAGGTGTTGCTAGAAGAGGATGACAAGGTAATGAAAACTCTTTCTCCTTGTATCTCATTCTTTGTGTTAATTCAGCTTGCAATCTCCTTTCAAGGCTTTATTTCAGATAAATCAGTTAAGTCCAGACTGCTAGCTTGTTCTTGCAGCCAAAGCCATCTGTGAATGTTGAGATATGGTGAAGCTTTTATTTTACAGAATCAGATCATTCTCCTTTCATTGTTTATGCTTGGCTAGCATTAAGGAAGGCTTTTTCCTATCATCATGAGGGCTAGGAATTCTTAAAAAGAATTGTTGTTTGAAAGCTGACAGGAATAACTGGGGAAAGATTGACATATGGCACAGATCTGTGCTATTTTTCAAATACTCCTAAGGCAAAGTGGTGAGAGGGGTACTTTTAAAAATTAGCTTTATCTGTAATTTCATATGTATGTACTAAGTGTTATACTAACTGATTTTAATTGTCAGCTTAGACTCTTTGGACATTATCTTGCATATAGGTCATTTCATGTTTTCTTGTTTATTTGCAACAGATGCAAATCATTATATGTACAAATGTAAACCACAGAGGTAGTTGGGAGACTTAAATGCAAGTATGATACCTGAAATTATACTAAACTTGGCATTATTTGTACTATTTAACCAGGAACTGAGGTAACCAGTGATATCCCCTGTGGGACAGTTTAGTGTTGATTCTGCCCAACTGGACCTGACTTCTCTAGAACCTTTGTGCTAAGCTGCATTGTGCCCCACTCTCGCCATGCAACTCTTGTTCTGGCAGAGTGACTAAAGGAAACCCAGCTCACTGTGTTTATTCATACCTTGCTATTGCAACCTGGAGCTGCAGAGGCACCCCTGGCTTGGAGTGGTCCATCCTCCAACTGAGTTTATTAGCATCAGCTTGTCTTGGTGTTTCCCAGAGCTGTCAGTGATAAAGTGGTGTAGGAAAACTCCAGTTGGATTTGCAGGGTCTTTAAGCTAAAATAATTCTGGAACCAAAGCAGTTTTAGCAAGTCAGAACCCCATTTGAGCAGTGGTAGATCTGAGTTTGCACTTGGAGCTGTCTTTTGACAAAGGCATCTCTGTGTTCATAGTATTGCTACAGAATCTGAAACCTGTGTAATCTGACCATAGATAACCAGAAGATAGTTATTTTGACATTTCTGTGGTAGTTTGGTTCACATCGCTCCTTACAGGTACATTTTTCTTACTGTATGGAAGTAATAGGGAATTCATTCTGCCCTAGTAATGTTTATCTGAATTATTAGGATGAGAGCATAGTTGAACATAATTCATGTGTTTGTTCTTTCCCTGCTGCTAGTAAGAACAATGCAGTATCAGGTTTATGATAGAAATAGATGTCTGTCTTCATAAAATGAGTGTATTAGTACAACTTTTTTTTAAGAGTTTCCTAGTATCTTCTTTTATGCTTTGATTTTTAAGGTAACTTTTCTGGAAGCTTTTCTTTAATTTCAGTTCTCTGAGTAGGTCTTTTCCAACCTACATGATTCTATGACTATTTCTTAATGGACTTAAGCACATTTTGCAAAACAAAATATGTTTTTGTGTGATTGGTATTTATGTTTTTGTGTGATTGGTATTATCTCAGGACTCTGCTGCCATAGCGGGCCATGTAGAGCTTCCTAAGCCTGTTGCCTGTTGTCATGCAGTAAATGAACTACAGGTGCAGTGGAATATTCTTGCAGCTGATGTCTGACACTATGATATGTACTGCTCCTCTCGTATGGTCAAAAAGGAGATTCAGGCAAACATCACTGTGTTACTATTAACTGATGTTTTGGCCACTGAAAGTGTCAGATAAGGCTTAGGAGATGATTTGAGGACTCAAATTTCAGCAGGGCTTCACTTATTTAGATGTGCTTTCCTTGAAAAGAAGCCTGGAAAGGAGTCACAAGAAAATTTGAATCTCGAATTAGGTTCAGGCTTTTGAAGCGAGTTCTTCAAATCTCAATAGGCAGTATAAATATTTTCTTGAATCCACAAACAACATTTCTAGGGTATTAAGCAATGTGTCTTTACAGGCTTTCTAAAGTGTTAAATAGATGAAATAGATTGACTGCAAAAGAGATCTGTGTTCTGAACTGATTGGACTAAATTCTTCTTAATATGGTAGGATTCCACATGTTGGGTTTGAAAAGCTGGTTTGTCTTTTTGTAAAAACACTGAAGTAGATTTGTAGTACAGACTGTAAAACCACTATGAAAGTATGTTTCTGAAACTCAAATTGTTTCAAAGGCTCATCTCCCTACTGTCATATGTGGTAAGTGTTTGTCACCATCCCACAAACCACTTCTTGTCTCACAGTGAATAAGCAGAATTAAACTTTTCTAATGAGAATGGAACTTCAGGCCTTGTGATGTAGTTCTTGAAGTATGATGAATCGTGTATATACACTTACTTTTTGACCATTTTGTTCTTAAAAGAATAGATAAATGAAGATTTTTGTGGTACCAGAATAGCAGTTCCAGTGACTGTGCAAGTGTCATGGAAGCATCCACTGTTATCCGCAGAGGCACCAGGCTGGATCTCTGATGTCCCTGCTGTTGGCGTCCGAATATCTTCTGGGAAGCAATTTGGCAGTTTACTGGCTTAACCCAAATGAGTGTTCCTTTGTACTGTAGACAGTTGTTTATTAGGAATTAGCATGAAACTGGACTGTGACAGATCTTACTGGCTATCTTGTCATTAACTTACCATAGTCTGAACAAAATTCTTTATTCTTCTGCCCTGTCATTACCCCCATTCTCCTCCTTCTGGTCACTCTAGGTTGTAACCCAGGAAGCACTGAATCTTTTGCATCATACAGCAGGCTGTGTGTGCGCATTGCAGAAGCTTTCTGCCAAAATTTTCTGTTGTGTGTAGGGCAAAATCTTCTGCTGAGTCTGACAGTTTTCCATTCCTGTGGTAGTTCATTCAAACCTCAGTTTTTAGAATTCTTTCCTTACTCTTTAGTCAACTCTTTCTCTTCCAAAGCTTGAAATAGATACTATTCTATGTAGCAGATACTACTACAAATCATAACGAGTGCTACTTACTCTTTTTGATTGCTCTCAGGACTGTAATTACTGAACTTCTATTACCCACGTCACAGAATAGCTGACAATCATGCATTAAAAACATGGATCCTAAGGTATTTTAGGAACAGATGTGTGTTAAAATCCACCTGTATTTAATTTCCAGTCTTTGCCTTGGAGCTGGGCTATGCTAATTCTACTTCCCAGTCTGTTTAGTGGATTATACAGCTATTGAATCATGCAGGGGGGAAGGCTGTGCTGAATTCTCATATCATCACTTTCTAGAAAATGGAAGTTGGTAATAGTGACTCCAGCCTTTTTGGCTTCCAAGTTGTACCTCTGAAGGTGTTTTTATTTTTTTGCATGCCTTTAAAATGGGCTGAATCCTAGGCTGCTTTTGGATATTAACGTTTTCCTGTATCACTTCCTCAAGTATATCCTTTCTCATGCAAAATAACTTCTGCTTCTACTCATGTTTTTCAGAAGTTGTTTTTTCTTTAGATTTTTTTTCTGCTCCCTTTTTTAAGCAGAATCATGACATTTGCCCCATCAGTAAGATGGAAAAAACCACACCACGACCACCACTCCCCATTTCTTCCTGCCAGTCCCTCCCCCTCCAACTCACAACCTGGTCGAGAAGCAAAACAATATACAAAATCATATTAGTGACTGTTTTTGGAAAGTATCGTTGTTTCTTTCTGCCTTTTTTATGGATATTTTTTGTCTGAGTTGGAGGCTTATAGCCTATTTCAAATTATTTCTCAAGTCTTGCAATTCTTAGCTGATATGGCTAAATTATTTGTGTGTGTTTTGCTATTTCTAGACTGCTGGTTGTGTTCAGTGTTAGCACAGGCAGTATGTTTTATTTTGACACCAGTAAGGACAGTGTTACATAGGACAATGTCTCCCATGTGCAGTGGCGGTACTTATGTCTGTACCATGTTACAAACCAGGTTTCTCTGCCTGCTATATGTACAGATTATGTTGTGAATTGGTTTAGTGTTGCAAAGGTGAGTGTAGTCTGCACGGAAGCTTCCTGTAGCTGTTTACATGTCTTATCAAGAATTGATCTTCCTATTCTTCACTCTAGCTATGTTTTCAGATAATATATTTAGCACTTGGATCACTGTGTGGTCAGAGACTTACTGTCTTACCTCCAAATATTTACTGCTTTTTCTTCATCAACTAACATGAGAAGTTTCTCAAGATGAATGCCTTTTAAGAAAAACCCATGTGCTAGTTCTGTTACTCCTTTTAGCATTCAGTGATTTAATTTCTGAGAAAGTCCTCGAAGAAGAGATTAAAAAAATTGTCTGAAAGCTGTTACTTCTTGATTTGCCTTTTTAAATTTTACCTTGCTGTTGTTTTTGCTCTGTAAATACCACTTTTATGGATTATTAGATGCATATAATTCAAATAAATGCAAAGTTTTACCCACATTTGCATATAAAATTTGCTGGGTTTTCACTATGTCCAGAGAAGTTTTATAGAAGTGCTTTTCTGTATATAACAGAAATTCTGAGTTTTGTCTATTTTTTCTTTTTCTCATTTGCTGTCAGTATTATTGGTGGGCTTGAGCTGCCAATTAATTTTTCCTTCTTTTTAAAAAAATTGATGTGCGCAGTGAGTCTCCCAAGTGTTGTAGTAGTTTTAGAAGAATTCAAGAAGAAAACTGGCTTTCCAAGCAGGTTGTCTTATTTCTGATGCTCTTCTGCCTGTATGTTGTTGCATAGTGATAAACAAGATTTATATTTTAGCTAGCAACCATCCTCCCTTGATTATCCCCCTTCCCCAAAAGTAAGCAAGTCATGAACATTTTGGGTCTTGAAGGATGATAATTGGGCATTAAAGATGGAGGGAGGGAAACATGAACAACCTCTGTCCTTCTACATGTGCAGAATACAACTCAGTGGGGATGTTAACTACTTTGAAGCTATGCTCTCTGTTTTCTTCTTGATTGTCTCATCTACCACCACCACGTTAGTGTTGATAGAATGGCTGGTTTCACAACCACCTAGCTTTAGCTGGAAGTTAGAGTTAACTCAGTTCTTCAGATTCCTTTTTAAATCTGGATGTCTACATAGTCTAAAATAACAAGCACTTCTGGGTCCTCTTGTAGGTTTTGGTTTTTGTGGTTTTGTTTTGCTTTTTTTTTTTTCCCTGCAGGAGAATCTATACTCCTTTCTTCCTCCTCAGTTTTAAGGTTGCAAAGGCCTAATTTGAGTGGGATGTTAAAAGCTGTATTGCTCTTGTTACTTCCTAGGTTGCTGGAAGGCATGGGCTGGATTTTATTAGAGGTTTTGGCTGTTTCAAGTTTCTAGGATTTGAAATAGATGGAGGAGAAAAAATGACACATTGTTGTGAATACATCAGAACTCCTGTCACTCATCCCAACTGCAAGTGCCTTGTACCTGAGAGGCAGGGACCTTCTTTCTCTGGGTGAACTTGAAACTCAGCAGGAGTTGGGTGTTAGTTGATGCCTGTTAAAAGCTTTCTGTTTAGTTGTCAGTGTTGGAAGCCATGTGCCTCAGAGCAGAGTACCACCAGCTAACAGCTGTTTCTGAACCAGCCTCATCTGTGCTCTTCCTCCAGGTATTCTGAACAGTAACAGATTTTTCTGTTTCTCACAGAAGTACACCAGGGGAGTGTATTTCCTAAATAAAATACAACTGTATTCCATACTGATGCTGTAGAGGCTTTTCTGAAGTTCCATGTCTTATGATGTATACAGTTGGCTTCAACTTGGTTGAAAACTGCTGATGAGCTTAAAGTACTGGATAATTAGATTTTTAAACTTCACCATAGTGAATATTGTAAAAGGAGAGAAGAGGGTTTTTTTCTGAGTGGTGGTCTTCATCAATGAAGCTAATACCTTGTTATGTTTCTGTTACCTTGAGATGTGGAAATATGACATACATTTTTTTTTACCTCAGAGGTTAAGAAGATTATCAACAAAATATAGAACAGAGAAGATCTACCCAACAGCCACTGGAGAGAAAGAAGAAAACGTTAAAAAGAATAGATACAAGGATATATTGCCATGTAAGTCTGATTTACATGTTAATCAAAGGCAAAGGGAAGTGCTTGTTATTCTTAATGTGTTAGTTATTACTGAAAGGCAAAATTGAAGGTAATTTGCCGAAAGATAACTCATAACATTTTTATTTTTAACTTAGAAGGTGAAATAAATGAACATTTATATATTAGGAGCGCTATCACCTAAAGGTAAAATGTGTGGTAGGTCGCAAGCCATAACAAACTGACACTTTCATTTTAGCTTGGAATAGTCTAGAAGTTTACTAGGTGCTTAACTGTATTTTTTCCTTAGGAACGTGTTATTAATGGTTGAAAACAAACAAATGTCAGCATAAACTCTAGATGAAATTTTAAGGAGCCTTAAGGAAACCGGTTTGTGGGTTGAAGTAAAATAGATCCCTTTTTTTGATTGTTTGTATCCTGCAAACAGTGTGAGAGAACTTTCAGTGTTGCATTATCTTTGATTTGTGCTTTGCTAGAGCCCAAATTAAATTCTGTTTAATCCATGAACACAGAAAGCAGCAGTCAGAGCAGAACTTAAATTTTAAAACCACCAATGTGTGGATATAACAGATCAGTGATCTGTAATGACAATACTGCCTGTTACAAACTCACTTTCTGTAGCTTGTGGGGCCATGTATTTCATAAGCTCTTACTGTGCTTTTCAGTAAGAACAACCAAGGGTGAGATGAAAGGATAGCCGTCTGACAAATGCCATTTTTTCATATCCCAGAAGACTAACAACGGATGCATTTTACTGCTTAGCTTTCTCAGAAGTGTTAGGAGGTTTATAACCAATTTGAAGTTGAAAATGGTCTTAAGCATTGTTGGCTTTCACTTTCAGAATGCATTCTAGTGATAAATTCTGCTGAATTACAGTGTGTTTCAGATCGTTGTATACTTGTGTGCTGTTTTTCTAGTGCTGGAATTTTTTCTGTTTATCAGTCCTTGAAGCAAGAAGCAGCAATAAACTTTGCCCTTAAGCTATAGGCCCTAGGTTGTTTAACAAGGTGGGCATAGCACTTGCTACTGCAGTGAGAAGCAAAGACACATGTTCATATTTTGGTAGAGGATATATGTATAACATACATCACATGTTGAAGGCTAGTGTGCTACTAAGCTCAACTGCGGGAAAATAGTTAAATATCATTGGGTTTTTTATGTTTATTCTGTTTTTTTAGTTGGGAGGAAACCTGTTTAATGGATGGAGTGAAAAAGTGGAGAAGTTATTGTTGTCTTATTATTAAGAGTTGTAATGCTTTTTCTTCTGTGCTGGCATTTTGGTAGATCATGAACAATATAGCAAAATCTTAGCAGGACTTAAACTGAATCAATGAGACACTTAAAAGTTACTACAGTAGTGAATGGCTGCAACTAGAGTGGTAGACGTGCTTTTCTTTAATCTACATAAAAATAAAAACTAAGTTGTTGGGACCTGAGAGAGTACACAGATCACAGTGGGGAAAATGAGCAAACCTCAAAGCTGACATTGAGGAAGATTTTAGCTATATTATCAGTTAAAGCAAGAGTATATTCAAATATCTGAAGTTTCCAGCAATGAAGTGATGAGAGATCAGCTTGATAGAAATGAAAGCCAGGAGATGTTTTGGAGAAGGAAGAGGGATGATACTTTCCCAATCCTTTATAAATCCAGAAAAAAACCTTACGAATGTAACTTAATTGGAAATTAGTGCTATATTTATCAGAAATTGTTACTCCCACCAGAGAGATCAGTACCTCAATAGTAATGCAGTACTGGCTTCGGTGTAAAAGTGTGTGCGTGTTCACGTTACACTTTGCAAAGCCATCCTAAATGATAATTAAATGATACATGGTGTTCGCTGGTTACCTGAAGACACCAGTTAGCGATTGTGAATGGAGCATTTAGGCTATCTATAAATATCCAAGCCCTTAAATCTGAACCTGGAACCTGCAGTGGAATTTTTCTTGGAGAATTATGTTCCAGACCTAAAACTCTGAAAGAGGTGAGCTGTGGCAGATACAGGCAGGCTGGAAATGTTTCATGTTTGGAAACTGCTCCAGAACTTTGGGTCAACTCTGCTGGGAAGATAGGAGCCCCTCATTAGCCTACCACTTTAATTAGTCTGATCCACCATGTAGAAGTAGTTTTTAGTATTAAGTTTATGACACCTTTGCATGCTTATAAAGTGTTCTTGATTTTATATTATGGGAGTTTAATACAGTGTAGCCTATTTTAAGGTTTTCTCTAGGCCTTTATGTGAGAGCACGTTGTCTTCAGATCTGTGATCTAAATGTCTTGTAATCTACGCTTGTGCTTTTTTAGGAAGCATTACATGGTAACACAAACATTTTTTGCATGTTATCAGGACTCTGGCAGAAAATATCACTGTCTTGGAAGCAAGGATCTTGAAAGCTTTTTGGAAGAGCTTTCTGTATAGAAATAACTCTTAGCATGTACTGCTTGTGGGCATGGTACCCTGTTTTATTAGCAATGATGTTTTGAAAAAAAAGACCTCACCAAACCATATTTCCTCCTTTTAAATAGACTCTTTCTTTATGTTTTTTTCCTGAATATAGCTTTAATGAAAGTTTTAGCAGCTGTTCTGTGGTTGAGGAATTGACCCTGCGAGCAGAAAGTAACATAAATTGCTTGAGCAGATGCTGTTTCTGCAAATAGTTCTGTTCCCCAGTATGAATACAATATTTTTTTTAATTCTGGATTTCCGGTAGTTTGAATGACTTATATGTGATAGGTAGGAAGTTTGATATCAACAAGAGCTGGAAGGGCTGGTGCACCTGCCAAGTACCTACCTACCTTCTTAGTAAGAATCATCAAGTTTTTTTCTCTAATAAAGATACACGTAATTTTTTTTTCAATACCAAAAAGAATTCCAAGATGTTTAGCTTATTCTGTCAACTAGACTAATAAAGGCTATTTTAAAAACTGCTGAGGATTTTGGTCTCCAAATATCTCTTTTTATAAGACTCTTTCTCTGAAACACTCAGTAATGCTCGAGGCAGAAACTTGCAGTGTCAAAACCCCCTAAAGGAAGGAATCTGCTGCTTCTAGTTTAAAAGTGCCCCAGCAAAGTGTCTAGCCCAGTGTTTGGGGGATAGAAGTCAGTCTGTGCCTGAGCAATAACCCAGTGCATGTTTCGTGTTGTAATACTTGATGGAGTCATCCTTGACAGAGACTTTTAAGACCTACCAGCTGCTTTAACTATGCAATGGTGCATAGGTTCTTTCTGCTTTCTGTAAATGTGCCTTTAATTCTGGCCATCATGATCTGTGTTAAGACTCTGTAACTAAAATTTTGATTGCTGCTGATCGATTGAGTTTTGCTTCTTTGTAATGAATCGCTCTTGGAATTCCAGTAGTTGGTACTCTGTAAACTTGAGCATCAGAAGCAAATAGCAGTAGGAGCTACTCTGCTTATCCCTGCTTGAGTCGGTTCACCCATAAATTAAATTGACTGACTTGTTTGTGTGACTTAGCTTTGGGAAACATTCTTTAATGCTTAATTTCTTCTATACACATCATATGTACTATATATATATTATATTGACTGTTACATAGTGATTTACATGTGTTTGTAATTCTTGTTTAAAAAAAAAATTAAATTTTTCTTTTAGTTGATCATAGCCGGGTTAAACTGACCTTAAAAACTCCCCCACAAGATTCAGACTACATCAATGCAAACTTTATTAAGGTATGTATCTTAATGGTTCTTAAACTCTTTTTAAGCTTTTGTTTCATATTAGTGCAGTTTTAATATTATAGTCTGAGTTAAGAATTTAAAGCTGTGATGGAAGATTCTTTCTTTTATTATGGCTTGAATAAATGGCAAATGTGATGCCATTTATAAAGCAAATTTAAAAGTTTTAATATTACTCTTAAGTATAAGTAGAATATGAAATACTTCATTTTAATGTGACAAGCAACCAAACTGGAACTTTATACCGTAGGAAACTTGAGATTTAACAGTTTATGGTGTCAAAAATACCAGATTGTAAGAGAGGCTATTTTTAGGGATCTTAGAGGCATGTGACAAATTGTGTATGTTAATATGCATTTCTTGCTGTTCATGGCAGGTGTGGTAATGGAATTATATCTAACATTCTTAAACAGAAGTCAGAATTTGGCTAAAAGCCTGCTACACTTTTGTTTCAAAGTGTGAATATCTTGGGCTTTCCTTGTGGCCTTATTCTGATGCTGCTTTTGCACTGTAATGCTTATTTGCAATCAGGTGTTCCTATAAATCTCAATTCTTGAATATTTAGTCTGAGAAGCTAAATGTAAATATTTTCAAGTTTTATATAAAATTTTAAAAGTTTGGCTTTCTGAAATGTGGTATTACTGGGAAGGGGGAACTTAAATTTGTTCAAGGGATGCTTTTTAGAAGAAAGATTTTTAAAATTTTCATCACTAAATGGTGGAATAAGAAAGAAAATACAGACTTCAAGTGAATCTTCAGAATCTGAACATGAAGAAACAGCCTATTATGGTCTCTGGCAGCACAGTAGCTGTTATAATCTTGGGCTCCTTTGAAATCACCAGCAAAATTCCCTGTAATGTAAATGGGACTTAGATTTTATATTCACCCTTCCTGTTGTATCAAAAAAATAGATATTTTTCATTAGTATAACCTAAAGCCTTTTTTATTCAGTGCAGATAAATTTCCTTTATAAACATTAATGGTTCCTTTGTGCAATCCTAGGGAGTACATGGGCCAAAAGCATATGTTGCTACCCAGGGACCATTAGCAAATACAGTAATAGACTTCTGGAGGATGATATGGGAATACAATGTTGCCGTAAGTACCTTCTTACAAACCAAAATTGGGTATTACCTTATTTCATGGCAGAGTGATTGTGTATCTTTTGCCTGATCTGGCTACTACCAAAAGTGTTGACTGTAATTTAATCTATTTACTTCTCAAATCTCATGTTGGTAAATAGCCACTATGTATTATTAATATTACTTATTCTATTTAATAATGTAAATTCAGAGTAATAATTTTATTGAATGAATCATGCATACTTACAAATAGGTCCTGTAGGAGACCTTACAACTCTGACGATGTAGACTGACAAAATCAGATACAGAAGCAGCATGTGAAACAAAAAAAAAGTCTCTTTTTATTTATGCAAATTTTGTGTTACTTGTTGGTTTATATATTCTACATATGTTTAAACAACTATTGTCAGGAGTTAACTTTTAACTACTGTGAAAATTGGATAAGTTCAGGAAATTATTTCTGAAAATATTTTTTGTTGTATCAAAAAATCACTTAAATCATGGTTACTTATTGTAACAAATGGCTTACCTGTTGGTGCATTTTGATGGTTCTATTCACATTAATGTATCTGAAGTAGCTTACCCTGCGAAATATGATTCTTGTTTTTTAAGTAAGTTTTGCACATATTTTAATCAGTCTATGTAATTTTAAGCAAATACAGCTATGTTTCTTCCAGTTGGCAAATGGTTCTGTATTTTTATAATTAAGTTTAGACTTTACAGTCAGGCTGAATAAATAAGGTATTTGTATAGGATTACACTGAATTCAAATTAAGTAGCCTTACAATGTTGTATTAGTGTTACAGACTGTTTTATGAAGGATAAAAGTTGACTACCATTTTAGAATTAAAAAGAGTATGCATCTGCAGGCAGGAAAACCAGTATTAATGTGTCTCTTCGGTAGTAACCAGTTAAGGATTGTCAGTATCTGCCCAGGTACAAGCAAGCAGTAAAGTGTTGGTGAATTTACTTTATCTAAAATCAGTTATCTTTAAGCATCTTTTTTTCATTTCAGATAATTGTAATGGCCTGTCGAGAATTTGAAATGGGAAGGGTACGTACAATAAATACAAAAGTAAACAGGCATTGCCCATGCAGACCAGTATGCCTGTGAAGCTTCATATGCCAAATCCATAACTGTAAAAATCTGCCAGATTGAATGAAAATACCTATCCTTATATTTGTATGTATATAAGATAGTGAATGCAACTGCTTTTCTCTGCTCCATTTATAGTGTTACATTACTAGTTAGGTATCATCTCAGTAGAATGTGTGTGTTTGTATCCAGAATTGTACCAATGGTCTGTTACTGGTCATGTTGCTATGGGAAAAAAATCTTGCTCTTTGTGGGATGTAGGCCAGTTATCAAAATCCTGAGTCCTTCAGAATTTCCTGTCAATTGATACAGCTGCAAAAACAATCTATCTTTTTAATTTCTGTGCTATATTCTTATGACCTGAGGAGCTAAAAAAAAGCGTGGTCTAGAATTGCGAACTCCAAACTTTCCCAAAACTAGATTAGCTCTCATTGTTTCCCTTTGAATGATATGTGTTTACACATATGTAGGCAGTCATGAAGTTTGTGTCCCAATTTACAGAGTGTCTTTTGGCTGTATTTATTGGTCATCTGTTTTTTTTGTTTGGTTTTTCTTTTGGTATTCAAAAAAAGAGACATTTTACTATGTTAAAAGAAGTCCAGCCAAGGCACCAGTGGGCAGATGTTAAGGTAGAACACCAAATGAGAGAGAGAATAGGGCATTCAAGATTATAATTTTGTCAGCTCTGCTTGTGTTAATCATCATCTTTCAGTACTAGACATTAATTGAACTAGGATTCTTTGCTTTAACAGAAAAAATGTGAACGTTACTGGCCTCTGTATGGAGAAGCAGCTGTAACTTTTGGACCATTTCGTGTTTCTTGTGTAAGTATAAAGCTTTATAAATGTCCTGGTTCAGCTAGGATAGGGTTAAGTTTCCCCAGCAGGGGGAAGGGATGTCCAGCTGGGTTATTCATACCATGCTGACTCGGGTCTGGCGCAGCAGTGCGGGAAGCTTTCCTTTGTGGCTTTTGTCACGGGAAGCACGCGCGGCGGGCTGGCTGTGTTCACTGCGGTATTTCTCTGTATATCTTTTGTCTTGTTTACTGCTATTACTGTTTATTGTTGTTATTATTGCTATTGTTGTTGTTCAGATTGTTTATTACACTGTTGTACTGAATTTCTTCTTATTTTAACCCAGGGTTTGTGCCCTACTTGTGTCTGAGGGTGGGGGAGGGACAACGGCAATGTGGTCTTAGGTCCTGGCAGGGCTTAAACCAACACAATAAATTAATTTTGAAAGATTTAATTATTTTGTAACTTAAAATAACTGTTCAATAAACAGTTTGCATTACAAAACAAATGCTTTTTTAATTGTTCGATACCAAGTATTGCACAAAAACTCTCAAAGGGATGCAGTGGAAAACAATGTGTGTATCTAAACTGTGCATTGCTTGAATCCTCCATACTTTTAATCTTTTTTTCTTTTTTTTGTTTTGTTTTTTTTGTTTGTTTGTTTGTTTTTTGTTTTGTTTTTTAGTATGGAACCTGTGTGCCTTTGTCTTGTATCTTTTTGTGTATCATTTCTTTAGCTTTACATGATATAGTTTTGAATGACTGTACCATACTCAAGAAATCAAATAATATTCATACTCTTGTTTCCTTCTGTTATGAGTTGTGTATTCTGGATGTGCATGAGAAATGAAAGTAACACTGGAATAGGTTATATTCTTTAAGTTACATAATTAGAAGTTACATAAAGTTAATTAGCATGAATAAAGAAAATAGAAACTAAATTCCTGATTTTTTTTTTTTTAAACTTGTTTCTGTTGGTAATGGATACAGGTTTATTTGGAAATACTTCCTTTGTTTCTTTGTATTGTTGCTTTTAAAATCAAAACAAAGAGTAGCAGATCACCATGAGATCTGAATCTTTTCCTGGAGAATTCCTGGGAGTTAACTGTCAAGTAAGCTATGATTCCAGAAAAACAGACAAACTGAATGTTTCAGTTGTATGTTGTTGGTGCTATCAGGAGTTCTGATCTCTGAGCATAACTGCTAGAGCCTCTTCCAGTTTTGATACTTACACATAAAGGGGTAACACAAGGGTTTCTGACGGATTAATAGGCAGGAAGAGGGACTGTGGATAACTCCTACGTACAGCACGGCAGGGAGTGGAAAGTTATCATTCCTTGGCACCTGCCATCAGCATCAGACAAGAGTATATACTCCAATGTGTTTTTGAAATCATCTTTCCTTGATAGGGAAAGCTGAACAGTAAAAGAAAGTAAATACAATTTCACAAAAGGAGACCACAGCAGGAACTCACTTCATTAATTGTGAGGTTTTCAGGGTATGGGTGAGGATACAATGTGTGGGAGCGTAGCCACCGAAGTCAGTATGATCAGCCTTCTTTAGGTGTGGGTTAGTATCCGGTTGCCTTTGTACACACCTGTTTATGTATCTTTATTCCTTCCTGCTTTAAACACACTTTGTGGCCTGTTTGTCCAGCTTCTAGCTCCTGGAGTTGTGATCACATAGCCTTCATTTCCAGGTGACACCAGGGGCCATCTGGCCTATCATATTGAGTTCAGTGGCAGCCTAATTACTTAAGGGAAGAGAATAGAAAATAAGTCTCCTTGTACTTGTTGGCTTCTACCGATGGAGTAGCAGGAATTCCTTAATTGGCTGTTGCCTCTGGATTATCAATATTTTCATAATGTAGTGGATGATGAATTTGGCTAATTATTTTGTTTGGATTTTGGTTTTTGTCACTTGTTCTTTCAGACATTCATATTGTGTTGTTGGAAGAAAACACTTCCTTGTGTCTTTTTATAATCTTACCACCTGGTAGTTTAATCAGATTCTATTATGTTCTTCTAGTCAACATTAGGATGTGAATGAAACCTTGCATCAAACTGTTGAGTATAGCTGTCATCAATATAAATGATCTTACTGTGAACTCTTTACACTGGAGTTCATGATTGGCCTTAGTTGTTCACTTACTCTAAAACAGTGGAATTGATATATTCAAAATTGATCTCAAAACTGTTTTTTTTCTTTTCCTTAACTAAAAATTACTTGCGATTGGAGAGGAATTGTTGCTGTTTTCTAGCTGAAGTGCTTTAAGTTATTCAGAAAAAGCTGGCATGACAGTTTATCGAGCTATTCTTATTCTTTGAAATAATTTAGCAAGAACACTTCAGGTTAATCTTGTCAGGAAAGCATATACTTAGAAGTTTTAGTGTATGAAGATTCTGAGTAGCCTTTTACTACTTTAAGTAAATGTAAAAGTTGGCTTGGGGGTTTTGGGGTTTTGTGTATGTTGATTTTGTTGTTGTTGTTATTGTTTTTTCCCTGTAAGTAGTGGGTAATGGTCATATGGCAGGTATTTGTGAAAAAAGATTGTGTGTACCTTGTAATTGACATCTCAGCTACAGTTGAGAATGTATCACCTTTGGGTACAATGGTGTGTATGGGCTCCATTGCTGCTAGCTATGTACTCTCCTTTAAACCTTCGAGGTGTTGCAGTTGTTTTCCTGATGGAAAATGGTAAATTTCAGTAGTAGGTAGGAATGCATTAAAGTATATATGCAGTCTCCTAAATTCACTGTGGGAAGCTGTTGTTAAGCTTTTAAAGGCATCTTCAAATTGTGATCTTACTGATATTTTAAGTACAGTTATATTGTGTGGTGTCTACAGTATAAACTTCCCTTAATGTTCCAAAGGCAGATTTGAAAATTCTGGGAGCCTCGATGCTATGCTTTTTCGCCACAACCAAGATAATGACAAAAATCCATTCAGATGCATCCTTAATTGAAAATAATAGAAGGGGAAAAATGAAAGGAGATGTCACAGCATAGGGTGATAAGAGGCTGAAATTTACACAGCAGAATCGTTATAGAAGGATGGCTGCGGGAGGCAATCTATAAGTTAAATGTATGGAGAAATAAAGTGAAAAAGTGCTTTGAAATACTCTTACAGGGTTTATTGGTTTCAGGAGCAGGCTAGACGCTGTTTTGAAAAAACACGTTTTTATTTTAAGTAAAAGTAACATCTTTCACACATAACTTGTGTAGTTGCTGCTGTTTTAAAATGAGTGCAGTTTTGCCTGCCTTTTAGGGCAGTCGTACATACAGACCTAGTAAACTAAAAAAAAAAAGACACATAAGTTTAAAGTTTGGGTTTTCACTTATATCGTGTTCACTGCATACTGATCTTTTTTCCAATTCATTACTGTTTCCTTGTGTTTAGGAAGCTGAGCAAGCAAGAACAGATTACTTCATTAGAACATTATTACTTGAATTTCAGAATGTAAGTATATAATTACTTCTGGTCTTTAATGGTTGCTCAAAGGTCTCTAAAATGATAGGTGGAGGAAACTCATGAGAAAATATCTTCACTTTTTTAGGTGACTGTATAAATCAAGTTGAGAAGTGTGTTAAAAGCTTAGTATATAAGAAAAGAGTAGTGAAACTCTACCTGTCTTTATGTATGTTCTTGGTTAGCCAAAGGTGTGTGTGGTCTTCATTAGCATGTGTTAACAACTAGAAAACTTCTGGCATGGTTTGAGAATTTCACTGTTTACCCCAGCTGAAAATAGGATGACAAACCGAACCAAACTTGTCAAAAAAACATGATTCCTCTAGTTAAGTTCTTTTTGGGTAAATTATGTGTACTGGTTAGAATTTGTCCTATATTTGGGGGTTTTACAGGGTTAAAAGATATTTCTGATGCCTGTTCATATATTTGTATTGCCAAATAAAAATAAAGCAAGAATGACAACACCTTTAGTGATTTATTTTTTTTTTTTCCCTGAAGTTTTTCACTATAGCTTGTAAGAAGTTACTCTTTTTGGAATTGAAATAGATATGAAAAACATGGAATGGTCTTGATTAAATTGAGTTGCATTGTCTTTTTGCTTGGTGAACTTCTTCATGGGGGAATTGTATATAATATAAAGGGTCAAGATAGAAATGTACTTCTAAAAGTGAGCTCAAGACTTAGGAATTCTTAAAGATTTGATATGCTAGTTTTCAAGATGTAGAATTGATTTACCAGACAAGTATTCTGACAAACCAGTTCATTTACACTATTTGTTAAGTTGGCAGCTGTAAATATCATTACTATGAGTTTCTTTATGGAAGAAATTGATTTTATTCATCGTAGTGAAAACTTATGACACAAACAACTGTAAAACACGAGACCTACTTCATAAACTATGTTACGTTAATTGTGAAAATTGTCATATTTTCAATGAAATAAAAGTGCTTTCATTCCCATGTAAGTGTTAAGAATGAATGATTTAAGCCTGTCTTGCAAACTATGCAAGTGTCAGATTTGAGGTGACTAATTTTCTGAAAAGCAACTATCAGTAAATTAAGTGTGGAGCTGTTCTGCAAAACCATGAAGGCTGACAGTCTATTTTACAGAATACCTGTCACTTTATTTAGCATTCTATATTAAGAAATTATTTATTACAGGTTAGTCTCACTTATGGTTATGTTTTCTTTAGCAATGCTTTGTTCCTTTTCAACAACTGATACCACAGCAGTTATGAAAACTGTTTACCCATGAAGGGAGTGATTTTTTTTTTTAATTTTTTTTTTTTTTTTTCTTGTCTGCAGTAGCTTGCCAGGTGCTTGCAGTGGAATGCATGAACTTAATTAATTTCTGTTAGTGTGTCCTGAATATTCATAACTGAGCATGCTGTGAAACTTTTTAGATAGCAGAAATTAACTGCATGATAACTGTGATGTTTACAACATTTTTTTAAATGGTGCACTTAGAACTGAAAAGATACCCCAAAGCCGAACCTACGTTACTGTTAATACCTGAACATGATGAGAACTGGTTACTTCAGAAACTATAGCTAGTTTATATTTTGCTTGCGTGTACTATACATGCAAATCATGCTTAGCTACTTGACTTCCATGAGTTTCCATTTCAGTTAATATTTATAGGATGCCTGTGTACTACATAAAAACGTAGTAGTAACAAAAAGCTATCGTTTGTGCTATGCTGTTAATCTTAGTAAAGAGCTCAAAGTTTATGTTCCTTTAAGGAGCAGGGTAACTGAATGGATTAACAAGATAGGTTGATATTAAATTCATGCAGCTAATAAAATGATCTTTCTTCAGACTTACATAGCACATTTGTTCCAGTATTTCTGTGAGTGCACATTTTGGTGATGAATTTGTAGACTTTTCATATTTTGAAGAATTCTAAGTGTAGCCTTGAACTTTGGAGGAAAATAAGTATTTGTGGTATAAAGTGTGGAGCTTTAAGAGTAAACTTAAACTTTCTGGTTTTTGATAATAATGAAAACTTTTGTCACCTTCTGTAAAATTTTCAGTGGAGTATCATACAAAATATTATGTAAAAGACTTTAAAATTCATGTAAATATACAAAGTTATTCTAACTTTTAGGAGGTAAACCAGTTTAATGTTTGAAGAATGTTTTACGCTAAACCACCAGGTTATTTCTTAAAAAGTGGCAGTGAAAAAAGGACTGTGAAAGTTCCTTTAAATTTTTAATCTCCATATAAAAAGCATAAATTCAGAGCTTTTTTCCCTGAAAAAGGATTTTTCACATTTTGCTAATATGAAAAATTCCTGGCTGTGTCTCTTTAAGTGTAATTAAGTAACAGTTACTGGTGGACCTTAATAAGCAGCTGTAACTTTTCTTCCTCCTTACTGATAACATTGGTTTTACATAATCGGTTGGATTTTAAAAATTTCATTTATTAGGTTGGATTTTCTCTTGTTTTGTCTATTTTTTAATAGCTACAGTGCTTCCACAGGCCTGGCAAAAGTAAAGTATTAAAAATGGTTGGGTCAATCGAAGACGATACAAATTTCCATGCTCAAGAGGCCCATATGTTGCTTCTCAAATAACTAAACAGAAGGTAGCATAGGTCTTGTAACTTGTAACCTGTAACACTGATGAAAAATTCATATGCCTCTCTAGTAGATTACTTTGAAGATATACTAGAAGCCAGAGATGTGACAGCAGCATGGAAAGGTGCAGTAGAACTAGCTGTACTGCAGATGGTTTGGATAATTACAAGAAAGGATTTGGTCTTTGAGGGATTCAGGTAGCTGAGTAACAAGGCTGTTCTAAAGCCTGCTTCTTACCTTGTTTTTAGTACTACTGTAACATGAGAACTAGATTAAAAGTTTATCTACTGTTGTTGCAAGTGTAGTCTGTATTTAGATATGGCCTGAATTATTTCTCTCATTTTATTAATTTTCCTCTGCACGCGCGCGCACACACACACACACTCACACTCACTTTATTTTGTAATGTCACAAAACAACAACCACCTTCCCCCTTCACTTTTTTTTTTTCCAATGTAAGTTACTGGAGTACTATTGGAAGAAGAACCTTTCATGGTGGTCTTTTCCTTTCTCCCTTTCAAAGTTTATGACTAAGGACAGAGAATCTTTTAACACAGTGCAGCATTGTGGGTTCTTTAATCCATATATTGTGGAGAGGGATTTCTGTGAACTGTCTCATAGTACTTTCTCCTATGCATTAGCAGCACTCAAAATATTATTTCAGAATTTCCTTTTTGTTTTTCGAAGTGGTACAAGCTGTAGGGTTTTTTAATACCATAAATGGCTTTGCTTGTCCATGTTCAATTATGCAAAAAGTGAAGGTTCATAGAACTAATTTTCATACAAACTCCTCAAACATGTATTAACACCTTCCTTTCTCCCTCCTTCCCTCCTTCCCTCCCTCCCTCTCCTTTAGGAGACTCGTAGTGTCTATCAGTTTCATTATGTTAACTGGCCTGACCATGATGTCCCTTCATCTTTTGACTCTATTCTGGACATGATCAGCTTGATGAGAGAATATCAGGAACATGAAGACGTACCAATCTGCATACACTGCAGGTATCAAATACATTTATTTTTTAAGTTTATAAACGCTTCAATTCTTTTGAAGTCTAGACTTTTGGTATGAGATGTTCTAGTTTGATTCTAAACCAGAATTTGTTTACTTACTCCTTTTTGGGAAACTAAAATATTTCCTCATGTCAAAACTTGGCTCAAAATCATACAGTCATTGCCTTAAAACTCATGCCACAGTGAAATTCTGCTTCTATTTCAGTTCAAGACAGAATATCAATCAGAAAAGAATTAGTCTTTGAAAATGAAACTGTTTTGTGGTTCTTAAGACACTTATATCATCATTAGGACAAAATAGACTTTGAAAATCATTACATATCAGATATAGGAGTGAAAGCTCCGTTCTCAATAGGAGAGACTACATAGCAGATGCATCACTATCTAAGAACTTTTTTGTCTATCTTCTAACATGACAAAAAAGATCTCTAATGAGCATGCTGTAGTTTTCTGTTGGTAAGTCTTTGGTTCTGAGCAGCAGTTTCATCTTTGACATGAAATTTGGCTAACAGAAGGACTGGTGAAACTAAACTGCCATGAAAATGTTTTGGTGAATTGAGAGTTTCTCACAGTTTCTCTGGATGGTTCTTGCCTATGGCATTTGATACTTTTTAAAGCAAAAAATGTCTTGTATGTCAGAAAAACTGCATTCAGAATCATAAGCCAGGAAATGTTAAATTCTTTGGAGTCATTAACTCTTTAGAGCTTGGTTATTCTCCAAGTGTATAGAAATCTACTGTGTTTAGTGGCATTCTTTTTTAACTTGTCACTCTAAGTCGCTGATCTCTACCGCCATAAAAAACCCTTACATAGCACTGAAATCCACTTTACTTAGTCCTGTTTCTCTTGG
Source organism: Athene cunicularia (assembly GCF_003259725.1). Taxonomy (NCBI): domain Eukaryota; kingdom Metazoa; phylum Chordata; class Aves; order Strigiformes; family Strigidae; genus Athene; species Athene cunicularia. The sequence continues at coordinate 69,964,361 of NW_020799092.1, forward strand.
ATTTCAATAGAGTTGTGAAGGTTGGCTCTTCACAACAGTATAATTATAATAAATATGCATGCATAGCTGTCTGTAAAATAAAGGAATTTATACTATTAGGAAGAATAAATGTGGTACTTCACTGTTATTTTTTTGTAACTTTCATATCTAAGGTTTTTAGATAAAATGCAGAAAATACACTAAATCAGTAAAATGCGGGAAGTCTTTCAACATATTCTGTTCTGCCTTTTAACATATCTATCATTAAACTTTGACGAAATCCCTAGTGTTCAAGCAGTGGTAACTAGGAATAATATGACAGAGAAGGCAACCAACATGTCAGCATTGAAGCATCTTTCATGACTACAGTTCCAATTGGCTACGAAAAACTTGCATTAAGAACTTCAGTGCTTCATTTTGCACTTTGCAGTGCTAATTCTTTTATCTTTAAGACACTATAGAGTCAGATTTAGTGAGTTTTATGGTGGTTGAGCGATTTTTTTTTTTTTTTTTTTTCCCGCTCTGGAAATATAAAGGTTATAGTGTGTTTTTAACAAAATAATTTCTAACACACCTAAATGTTTATGTTCATAGTGCAGGGTGTGGAAGAACAGGAGCCATCTGTGCCATAGATTATACATGGAATTTGCTTAAAGCTGGGGTAAGGAATCTTAAATGAAGACATTTTATGGAATTTGATCATTTTGTAACAATGATTGAGCTCCCAAATGTTCTAAAACAGTGTAAGATGTTCCAAAATTCTTTTGATAGGTTGGATGTTTTAGTTTCATTACATGCATGCTTTAGTGTGGACTTAATTTCCTTTGACAGCAAATTTTTATCTAAAAAAAAAAAAAATCGTTCTGAAATTCTAAATATTTTTAAAATGTTTCAATCTAAAGTGATTTTAAATTCAACTTTTTCAATGTTTCAGCTTAGCCTTTAGGAGCTGCAAGATTATCTCAAATGTACAGGGATAACTTCTCTCGGGGGGTTTTAGGTTATGAAGCATCATTAATGTTGCAGTGTCATATTAATACTTTAATTGGATGTCTCATTTTCAGAATACTTGAAATGCTCTCATCTGGTCTAAATCAAATGTTTAAAACCAGTTCTGGAGAGGAATTGCTTTTTTAAAAAAGATTTTGAATAGCTACAATGTGTAGAGAACAGAGGCTTTACCTGCAGAAGTTAAACATACTTTTGGGTGTCAAACATCTTTTGTATTGCTGTTCTGACAGTTACATCTATGTAATTGACTTCTTTCTATATTTCAGAAAATACCTGAAGAATTCAATGTATTTAATTTAATACAGGAAATGAGGACACAAAGGCATTCTGCAGTGCAGACAAAGGTATAGTTTGGTTTTAAATTAATCTTGATCATACAATAACATACCATCATTATTTGTAAAGACCTCATGCACTAACTTTTATCTGGTAACCTACTACAGGAGCAGTATGAACTTGTCCATCGAGCCATAGCACAACTGTTTGAAAAGCAACTACAAAAATATGAAAGTTGTGCAGACTGGAAGATTGCAGATGGAGTGGTATGTGTCTTTTCCATATGAGTTTCAATCAGTTGTAGCTGTTAGCTTCTGATCAAGATTTTCCTCTAAAATCTAGTTGTTAAAGTTAAGTTTTCAGTGGTGTTAAGCACATACAGAACTTGTTTGGAGTACAAGTGTTTTTTGCTGAGTAAGGACAGCTAGCATGTATTCAACTTGCACAGAGGACTTGGTTGTAAAAGTTGAGACAGATAATTAAAGGAATGCCTATTGCATATACCAAATGCAATTGTAATGGGGGAAGCAGTAGAAAGAATTCTAGTATGGATGAAATGCAGGACACTTAACTCAATTTTTAAATTGTGAAATGTCCCCTTACCCTAGTGAGGTGGCAGTAGTTAACAGCTGATCGTTGCTTTGTCAGCACTTAACCAGCTCTGATGTATTGGTAGCAAATGAAATTTTGTCTAAGCCTAGCCTTCTGCAAATTACCTGTTAAACAGCATGATAAGGAGTAAGTTAGAAATAAAACTCTAGCCTACTTCTACATGTATTTATATATAAATAAAAATATACATGTGTGTACACATATAAACAAAAAATTACACACATGTGTATGCGCATATAGATGAATTCTATCTTGGCTAGGTTAAACTTTTGAAAGGCAAAAACTTCACTGAATTTTTTTCTTCCTTCCCCCCCCAGTGTGGTGTTGGACCCAATTTTAAACCAGTAGATAAGCATTGATCTGACTCATCAGCTGAGACTTAGATACTGCATACTGTTTTGTACTGCTGTGGTCTTGGCCTAACACAGCCTTAATGTAGTTGAGCAGGACTGGTAGTGAATGATATTAAGTTCTCATATTGTATTGAAGTACTGTTTGCACCAGAACAGATTGGGGGAAGGAAAAATAACTTAAAAATGTCTGTTTCAGGAAGCTTCATACTCTACCCTTTTAACAAAAGGATAAAAAAACCTTGGAAACATAATATTCTTCATTAGTAATCATGGTATTTGCGGATTTTTCTGTGGTTTTTGTTGTTCCACTTTAAATTTCATGTCCCTTAGTGTTTTTTCGCTTTTTATGTTTAGATATGTTTTCTTGGCTGCTACACCATGGAAAATGGCTTTTTGTATTGATATATTCTTTCTCTCTCCCACAGTCCAGAACTGCATACTACCCTTTACCCCCTTGGACTGTGTTTTGTTTATTCAGTAATTTTATTTGTCCCTTCAGTACCTAGTTGATGTAGGGTCTATAACTAAACATTTTTCATTCTTGGAAAAAAGGTATATAACCTTCTGTTAACTCTTAAGAATTTATCAGTTCATGCAATAGTTTTGAGGTCTTTAGTCATGGCAAAGAAACATGATGGACTAAACATATGGAATAGGGTAGGCCATTTTAGTTTGTTACAGATTTGCTATTCAGCCTAACTGGTCAGTGACCAAAATTTCATTTTATTTCTGAGGAATCAACATGATAGGGTTTGGAATGTGTGGATTTATTAGCTTTGTATAGAATTGATTCCTGATTACTTGAGTTTTGGTCATAAAATAGTAGGCAGATCAGTCTACTGTGTCTTCTGGTTAATTGACTTTGATCTGACTTCCTTGTCTGCAGTCCTAGGTAGAATCAAAAATGTCTCTTATTATTTACATGTATTCCAGAACACCTGAATAAGGAGATGACACAGTATGTCTGTAACAAAGGCAAGTGCTGTCTAAAGCACGTCTTAGGAGAGTTGTGGGACTGAGTAATAAAACAAGAGCAAATAGATTATGCGTAGCTAATGTGCATGGGGGTGAGACGGGGAGAAATCCCAACTCTGAATATGCAGTGATGGAGTGTGAGTTTTGAGTTTTGCTTGGATATGATCTTGGTTTTAAGCAGTAAGTTGTAAAGGAAATTGTATTTTAGCAATTCTGTGGAAGCTAATAAGAGCAGACAGCGTAATGTCATTGTGTGGATACCTTGTAGCTTGGACACTGTCTGCGGATCTGGTCGTCTTACCTTGAAAGAGTACTACAGGATTCAAGCATTAAAAATTTGGACAAGGATCAAAGGTGTTGGAAGGTTCTGTCTAAAGAACAACCAGATTAAGTAACTAAATAACAGTGAAAAACTGATTTCTATTAACCTTATATAAAGGGTATCAATGACACCTGGCAGACTTTATATAAAAGGAGATAGTTCTTCATGCAACGTGAAACTGCAGTGCTCCTTGCAGCTGAAAGCCTGTAGCTTTGAGGTGAATATCTCATCAGCTTGGAATCTTCATCCATGAATTTGACCAATGTCTGACCTATGAAATTCCAGAGTTGCAAACAGTTGGAGAACATCCTAGTCAAGGATGCCTGCATGTCTGCTCTGTGCTTATTCTTCCCTGTAAGTTTCCTTTTGGTGACTGCTGGGAACAAGGCAAAATGTATTTTTCAGTCTGACTAGGTACAGCCTTTTTTATGTTAGGAAGTGATGATTCTTCATATTGTAGCTTGAACATTTCTGCAGGAGGGTTGAGGAAAAAAGTCTCATAGATAAAGGGTTCCTATATCTAAAAACTTGGTACTTAAAAACAGATTTGCCATTTGTTAGTTAGGAAGTATACTTTCAGGGGATTAAGTGGTATAGGCTTAGCTTCTATTTTGGATTATAAAGTAGTCTTCTACATCACATATCTAGTTAAATATCGCTTTTAGCTTTAACCTGATTCTCAAAACTTTGAGGCTCACTTGAGACAGTGTTTTAGCTATTCTGAGGGTGTTATGTAGTATCTGTTGTATACAACATGTTTTCTCCAGAAACGTTCTAGTCAGTGTTTTTAAATAAAATATATCGTAGAATGTTTGTGTAGTTTTTAAAAGGAAGCAAACTCTGATGTAGAAAATTTTCAAATAACTTAGAATAAATATAAAATACTAAGGTTCCTTCCAAGATCTTACTCTGCCTGCAGATGCTACAGCAACTGTGGAAATGTGTACATGTGAAGAGTTTTATTTAATTCCATTAATTTAATTCCATAATTAAGTGAAAACCATTCCAAAAAAAAGTATGTGACTACCTTGGATATATCACTGTTAGCTACATAGGAGATACTGCTAAACTGAAGAGGAAATACTCTTTCATCTTTCACTTACTATTATTTTGATAGTACTCTGAAGAGCTGCAGTACTCTGTAGGATTGGTTTCATGGTTTTGTCGACGCATTGCTTTACCCATTTCAAGCAGTGTTTGAAATGAATTGAGTTACCTAAGCTTTGTAAGCAGTGTTTGCCAGTAACATCGCACTAAAAAGTTAATCTGATTGGCAACGAGTAGCCGTATTCATAGGGAAGTGGCTTAGACACAATCCTGAACGTGTGTTCCTGTAAACTTGCCAGCTTTGCCCTGCTGGAAACAATACCGTAAAAAGTCAACAAAAAACTCACATGCGGAGTTTGAAAAAAGACTTATATTAGGGTTAGAATTTCTATTAGAACTTGATAGAAGGATTCTAAATCATGTCGAAAATGCACATATGATATAGTATAATGTAGTAATTGTGTACTCTTACTATACAGATATGCGTGTTGCAAATGCACAGAACTATAAATGTGCTTAAAATAATACTAAGTACGTAAGCAAAATTATATGAAGAACAGCTTCCTTCATATTCTTTCAGATAGAGTACTTTCCACAGTCAAATCTTAGGGCAAAGATGAAATTTCTACTCAGAAGCAATTTTTTTCTGATAGGAAAAGACTTGGATGCTAAAGTTGATAACCAGAACTTTTTTTCCCCCCCCCCCCCCCCAGTAGAACTCTTAAATTGTCAAATAATTAAATTGATCTGAATCTGGGTCTTGGCCTCCTTTTCACTGAAACTGTTGATCATACTGTCATGTATTTGAAGTCATTAACAGTGTGCTTCTCAGAAACATTGGTTTTGTTAGTATTGCTGTGAAAATACACTTTGTTTTCTGTTTGGAAGCTTTGAAACGTGCACTGATTAGTCTTGATCATCTGGTATCAGTTAGATTTGTATCAGTACAATATTTTGTGAATTACTTGAGAGGCATCTCCATAATCTGTAGTGAACCATGGTTGTCTTCAGAAAGTCTGAATCAGATGAAATTCTGTCAAGTTGGATGTTCAATAGATAGAAAAAGGAAAACTGATAAAAAGACAACAAAAATTTTACTATCTCTTTAAAAATATTTTTTTGAATTTTGTCTCTTGACATTAACAAGTGTGTTACAGTACTGCAAGTCCTTGTTTTACCCCTATCTGCTAATAGAAGCTTGTACTAATAAACACTTTCTCCAAAATATGGCATTGGTACTACTCAAGTATCTCTTGCATTTCTTCCTGTAAAAGTGACAGAATTTTGTTGCTGTGGTTGATTGCACTTCTAGAAGCTGTGGAGGAATTGGCTGCTATAAGAACGTTGATATTCAAAACATTAGTGGTTTGGAAACTAAGTGAAAAGACTTTGCTGTTCAAATTGTCTTTGCTGTTTTGCAGCTTGGAAAGAGATTTTTTGACCATTATAGCATTCTAAAAAAATTATATATGTCTTCAGAGACATTGATGTTGTTTCCTATGCTTGGAAAGTTTTATTTAATCTGAATCATTTGAGTGTATCATTTCAGTCTGAAGTATTTCTATCTACTGATGCTCTGTGGTTCCCATGCTGCTTTATGATAAGGCCAAAAGGAATGCCTCAATTCCTTTTAAGGGAAATAGCGAGATTACTTCTGGAAGAGTCTTTGCAGTAAACTTGCTAGTACTTCACCAGTACAGAAAGCTTCTGAATGACATTAAATGTTTCCACTGTGAGTTCCAGAAGAAAATTATGCATTGCAATTCCTGGGCAAAATGTTTTGAATTGTAGGCAGTGCTTGTGAAATAGCCATCTAAAACTGTGATCCTCTCTATTTGCTCAAAGTCAGTGACAGCTCTGTTAGGTGATTCAGCCATTGGAGGAAGTAAGTGGGGAAAAGACCCACCCTTGGGAGATGATAGCACAATTTAGGTCACCTTAGCAAGTTGAATTCAGATACTGCATTTGCCCTGAGAATTCCTTGTTCCTCTGCATTACTACAGGAACATGAGTTCCTCTGTTGTTGTAGACTAAATGAATCTACACTACTAAATATTTGACTTTATGGTTTTTTTTCTTAATGTAGTTTTTCCTGGATAGATATGCACACATTTAATGTGTATAAATACATATATGTAATTTAACAAAATACCTAGAAATAACTAACTATGAGCATTTTCACTTGATCTGAGTAGCTGCTCCCTCAAATCAATGAAGATATTGGAACTCAAACTGTTCAGCAGTTGATGCATGTAGAAGCAAAGGTTGGGGAAAGCTCCAATTCTTTTGTTTATCCGCATGTTGTTAATGCTTCTTTTTCCTTACACTAAGAAGCCTGCCACAAGAGGATAGGTATCTTGTAAGAAAGCAGGGTGCCACACTGAACACATAATTAATTGACTGAATTGCACATTTGTTAATCCATTTTCCAAAAAAAATAATTCTGTACGATGGCCCATGTGAACTACGCTTTTTTTTTTTTTTTTTCTGAGCTGATACTTTAAAAAATTGTATTCTGCCTGAGAATGCAACATCTGTCTCGAAGTAAGAGAGTGTTGACTGATGCCAATAAGCTGCAATTAGGAAGGCCATAAGGCTTTTTTTTAATACTGCCATCTGCTCTTCTCAACAGATGTGGTCATCCCAGTGAGATATCCTATATTCAGTTTTATAGTTGAGCTTCTTCTGTTCTGCTCTGTGGTAGTTGGTCTGCATGTTTGCCGATTCACTTATTTTGATGTATGACAGAAGGGGAAATCTGTGAGTTGGTATTGCTCAGGGATGCTCAAAATACCAGTTGTTCACTATCTCTTGTGATGCAGAACTGAGAACAAATAACAGACTTGCTCTGTGTGTTCAACAAGCAGTATTTCTTCAGTTAAAAACAAGAAGAGATCCAATAGTGACTGTGCACAGTTACTTAAAAATGCTGCAGCAGCATAAAGTTCATATGAGCACTGTTTTCTTTCCTGCATGGGTCACTGCATTTGGTTACTGCCTTTAAACCTTTATCATCTTCAACCTTTGAAATAAAAATCCTTCACTTACTGGGAATGAGTTGTCTGAAAGTAAATTTAGCCTTCACAGAAACATCAGTCTGTCGAACTAATTAAGCAAAGTAGTGAAGTACCTCTTTTTTGCTGATCTTGCTCCTGATTTAATGTAACTAGAACAGAAGGAACTGATCCTGATTTTAACCTAATGCCTTAGAAGTGAAAGCTTTTGAACACGTATCTGCTTGAAGCCTTCCCACTGTATGAAGTTGAGGTAACTGCTGACTCCTCTTCTGGCACTGAATTTCGAAGTACCATTTTGTGTGCATGTGATTTTTGTTGTTTGTTGGTTTAAGATTTTTTAAATTAGTTAAGGATTTTTTTTTTTATAAACTCTTTGTGGTTGTATATGAAATTCAGACATTTGAGTTTATACACATTTTTGCTAGGTATATCCATACTTACAGCAAGTACATGGTAGTGCCTCTTCAACTACTTGTGCCTGTCAACTAGAAACAGTTTCTATGTATGGCGTTTAAAATAACTTTGACATATGTTAGCTTCTTTAATAGGCTGTTTCTTCTGCTTGTGAGAAAAGCATGTCTCAGGAAACATTCTGTTCACAAACACTTCACCAACATAGGAGGACAGGGATGCAGTTGCTGGTTTGTTTTCTGCATAAGTTAGTCTACATCAGAGTCAGCAGGCATACCCTTTCCCTTGCCAGTACCTTTTAGAAAACTGAATACATAAATAAGAAATCTTTCTCAAAACTTCTGTGGTGGTGGAACTGAACTGGAATACTTTTCTGATCTGTTGTAGGATAGAGAGGTTGGTAGTAAGGGGGAGGAACTTCTATGCAGACTCACTCTTTTTCAAATATATCTCTCTGCCTTATGAAACTTGGATGTGCTGTGGTGCTGAAACAAGGTGAACAGCCCGCTCTGTTCTCAGGATGCTGTTGCATTAGTTTCTAAATCTAGTTGCTAGTACTTAATATTAAGGGAGGCCTCTTTAGTACAATACCAGTGCATTTAGTGCTATCCGTAGTAACGACTACACATGGGAGAGATTCAGAGATTGTTTTGCGCAACTCAGGGAAGTGGGAAGGAGCATGACACAACCATGGAGCAGGCAACTGAATTGCAGCTGTTGGATACTGTGAGCCTCAGCGTCTCTGGTACCAACCTTCAGAATGGTACTCTGCCTGAATGAGGGCAATAAAATTCATTAACGTGTATGTTAAGGGCAAAATGGTCTGTACGGTCTCTGACCTGAAGACTAAAAGCTGGAAATGGCTTTTCTGCATATTTGAGAGGAGGCTGGTAGAGGACTTATATGTCCATGTCCCATGGTAATGTTTCATTCCATAAACAACCAGAAAAAAAATACAAGGTTTCTGTTTTTTTGTTTGTTTGTTTGTTTGTTTTTAATTAGCATATTCGCAATAGTTTGCAGCTAGATTTTAGTTCTTTGAGCCATTAATGTTTTTCATTAAGTCATGGGAAACTGACAAAGGACTTAAAGAGCACCTTTCTTCCTAGAAAAGATAATGAGGTTCTGCATTCAGTTTACAGATCAAGCAGGACATTCATACTTTTTTTTCCAATAACTTATTAGCCATTATTGTCACTACTTTTTTTGACACTATGTCTTGATGACAGCACTTTTTGCTGAAGATGATTGATACAATAAATCTCTGAAGGTTTGACTTGCAACCAGTGTTGTTCATTAAGAAGATAGAATGATACAAAACCCAGTATGTTAAATGTATTAAGGCCTAGTTCATAGCACACTTCCTCTGATAATAATCCTAGTTCAGTAAGGTACGTGATCAGTTGACCTGATAATCCATAAAAAACTAATAACCTTACCCCAGGAAAACCAAAAGTCATTATTAATAAAAGTAACAGAGCCTTAAAGAAACAATATGTTCTAACATAAATGCAAAAAAAAAAAAATCTGGGCTACTTGGCAGGTTGAGCAAGAGTGTTCTTTAATGTTGTAAAATGTAAAGGCTACTATCTAGAAACAGGGGCAGAATTTGGTTTGGAGTAGAAGCTTTGCATGTGGTCTACATGTCTAAGCTCCAGAGGAAGTCAGTAGGGCCAGCTGATCTCTTACCTTCATTCTGCAGCTTATTGGCCAGTCACTTACTGGTGAATGAAAAGCTGGACAGGAGCTGGCGATGTGCACTTGTAGCCCGGAAAGCCAACCATATCCTGGGCTGCGTCAAAAGAAGTGTGGCCAGCAGGTTGAGGGAGGTGATTCTCCCCTTCTACTCTGCTCCAGTGAGGCTCCACCTGGAGTGCTGTGTCCAGCTCTGGGATTCTCAGCACAGAGAAGACATGAATATGTTGGAATAAGTCCAAAGGATGATTGCAAAGATGATCAAAGGGATGGAGACCTCTCCTATGAGAACAGGCTGAGAGAGTTGGGGTTGTTCAGCCTGGAGAAGAGAAGGCTCCGGGGAGATGTTATAGTGGCCTTCCAGTACTTAATGGGGACCTACAAGAAAGATGAGGAGTGTCCGGGAGTGTAGTGATAGGATGAGGGGTAACGGTTTTACACTAAGAGAAGGTAGATTCAAACTAGATATAAGGAAGAAATTCTTTACTGTGAGGGTGATGAGGCGCAGGAACATGTTGTCCGGAGAAGCCGTGGCTGCCCCCTCCCTGGAACTGTTTGAGGCCAGGTTGGACGGGGCTTTGGGCAACCTGAACTAGTTGAAGATGTCCTTGCTCATTACAGAGGAGTTGGACTAGATGACCTTTAAAGGTCCCTTCCAATCCAAACTAGTCTATGATTCTATGAAATCCATCTATCCTTGATTGACTGCAGTGGGAGCTTCAGTTGTGGTTGTCTAAACATATGTGTCTTATATCTGCTAATTGAATCTCATTCCAAAAACCCTTGATAGTTAGAGCCACTGGTCGGCAGGACAATAAACTCCCTGTGTGATTTGTTTGAAAGGGCTAATACAAGCCATTGATGCAGGAACAATAGGGTATTTCTGCTGGACTACTTCAGTAATATTGTATTGGACAGCTAGTTAATGGGAGAGGTTAGTGAAGAACAATAAGAAATACTAAAATACTTTTTTTTCTTCACAGGAAAAGCTTCACTTAGTACGCTGAGTAATAAAATTTGATCATAGACTCTTTACAGTAGCAGACAGTGATATGATAACTGTTTTAAGACTAGTCATGGAAATTAAAAACATGTAACTAATAAATCTAAGTGAGGGTAGTTAGCTGTTGAGAAAACAGTTATGATTTATCTTCCAAAATTGAAATTATTTACCAAATTGAAACACAATTATCACATTTGAAGCAGAAATTAACAGTGAACTCCTTTTTGCTTTATAAGACCAGAGAAGTTCATTCTCTGTCACCCAGTCTGAACAGGTAGGCTGGCAGATAGGAGACCCTGCTGCATGAATCTGGTATTGTGCTTTGAAATACATTACAGAGATTTGGGATGATTGCGGTTCTTCTTTTAAATTGCTTTTCAAAAGACTACACCTGCAAGAAAAGCCTTTAGGTAAAATAGAAATTAAACTCAAGATGACATTAAGGTCCTCCTTGGTTTTGTTGGATCTTTGGCTGTGCATGCCTATGGAAATTGTATATCAGCTTTAGACTCTTGCGTGTTCTATTTTTATACACATACATTTATGCATATTTGTACTGAGTCTGGATGGGTCAGAGTTAATATTCTTCACAGCTACTCTTGGGGTGCTGTGTTTTAGATCTGTGACCAAAACAATGCTGATGACACAGTAACGTTCCAGCTATTGCTGAACGATGTTTGCAGTGTCAATTCTGTCTCTGTTTCTTAGCCTGCCCTCTGAATGGACTGGGGTTGGAGGGGTGTGTGCAAGTGGTTGGGAGGGGACATTACCAGACATATGACCTGAACTAACTAAAGAGATAGTCTGTAACACCATTGCTGTGGTTTGAGCCCAGAGGGCAACTGAGCACCACACAGCCACTCACTTGCTCTTTCCCTCTCAGGAATGGGAAGGAGAAAATAAAGCAAAAGGCTTAGGAATTGAGATGAAAACAGGGAGGGATGACTCGCTCATTATGGACACGAGCAAAAGACAAGACTTATTAGGGGAAGAAAAAGAACATCAGTTTACTTCAAATACGAACAACAACACTTAATATACGGAGTAGGACAGTGGGAAGTATTGCCACATCTTAAAATCTCCTTCCCCCACCTCTTCCCTTTTTCCTGGGCTCAGTTTTGCTCCAGATTTCTCTATCTCCTTCCCTCAGTGTCACAGGGGACAGGGGCTGGGGGATGCAGTTAGTCAGGGGTAGGACTCCTCGCATTCTTCCCCTGCTCCAACTTGGGGTTCCTCTCACAGAAGATAGTCCTTTACAAATTTTCTCTGATGTGAGTCCTTCCCACAGGGTGCAGCCTTTACTGAGCTGCTCTGGTTGGGCCCCTTCTGCATGTTGTAGCCCTCCCAGCACTAAAGGACAACAGTAGGAACTTGCCACGGAGTCTTCAGGTGCAGCCACCTGCTGAGGCATGGGGTCCTTCACAGGCTGCAGGTGGGCATCTGGCCCTCCATGGGCTGCTCCGGCGCATCTTTCCCCTCCTTCTCCTTTCTTCCACTGAGCTCTGTGTTTGAAGAGGTATGCCCTTTGCAACTCCTCACAACTCCAACTACTCCTCCCAGGTTCCCCTTCTTAAATATGCTGTCACAGAGGCACACCCACCATTGCTTATTGGCTCGGCCCTGGCCAGAGAGGCAGGTCCCACTTGGAGCTGGGGGAAGCTCTGGAAAGTTTCTCACAGGTGCCACTGCTGTATCCCCCTCCCCCGCTACCAAAAACCCCGCCACACACAAGCCCAACACAACCATATAACATCATGCTCAGCAATAAAGAGGGAAGAGAGGGGTGTCTAGTGAGGTGGGAGGGGTGTTTAGCCATCTTTTGCTCAGGAACTGGCGGGGTATAGGTCTGCCTGTGGGAGATGGTGAGTGATGGGTTTTGCATCACTTCTTTTGTTTGTTTTCTTTCTCATCCCACTTCTCTGCTTACTCAATTTTATCTTGACCCACAAATTTTCTTGAATTTCCTCTTACTTCTTCAGGAGAAGTGGGGAGAATTGAGTGGCTTTGTGGTGTTTAGCTGTCTATAGGGTTAACCCACAACAATATTTTATAAGTATTATACATATAAATGTGTATTGATACATATATTTATAAATAGATACATATATAAAATATATCTCATGGTCCTCATAAAATGAAAGAAAAATCTTCATGCTTTGCTAAGATAAACACTGTACACAAATGGGAGGTGATTTGAAAGTGTTTTAGTACAATGTGTTAAATCTTATCTGATTGTCACTTTACAGTAGCTGAAATTCTTATTTTCTTTCTGAACTGTAGATTAGTTTTATCTTCAGTGGAGTGATTGTACAAGTCAAAATAATTAGTTTGACTGGAAAATAAATGGTTTTAATATGAATAATTTGCAGGGCATAATGGAGCTTGCTCACTACTAACACCAAAGATTAGCTTTGGAGAATTTTTTCTAGTGTATTGTACAGTTACATGCAAAACAAAATGTTTAGTCAGAAAAACTTCAATTTGGATACACAACATATAAAATAATACCATGAATTTAGAGTAGAATTTTGAAAGTGATCTCTATATGATAGCAAAAAATATGTAATATTATACATTATTTTCAAGTATCATTATGGATCTTTGGACCTTACAGTTCAAGTATTGTCTGTATCAGCTTTACAGCAATGATTAAAACCTTTTTTTCTTTTAATCAGGATGAAAACAATACGGAAAATGCTGTTAGTTCTTCAGATGCTGAGAAACAGGATTCTCCTCCACCAAAGCCTCCACGGACCCGCAGGTAGTTAACTATGTTAATACACTATTTTAAACTGACAGATTGACATGCTTCATAAATAAAAAAGTAGAATAAAACCACTGATACTATAAAGACTGTTAAGATGCAGGTTTTTTCTGTTTATAAATATAAATATACATAATACAATCAAAGTCTTATAACTGACTCTGTACATACAGTCTTTGGGAAGTATGATCTTGCAATGACTGCGTGTGAGTAGACAAGCATACCCCCTTAGTAGTCATATACATTAGATCTACTTGTGCTCTAGTTCTGCTAGGTGATAGTAGCAAAACATACTTCAAGATAGGCTCAAGTAATGACTGAACCTTCATTTTTAGAGGCAAAACCATAATGAACCATACTCATTTATTCCAGAAAATGTTACCTTACAGACAAGTATTGCTATTGACTACAGTATGCCAACAAAATGCTTTTCTTACTGAGAAAAAAAATTGGTCTCACCAATCCTTTCATTCAACAGAGGAAAAAGAAAATACTTTCTAGCTCTTAAAATGCATAGACTTGACTTTAAAGAAGCCAAAAGTAAATCTGAACTAACAGATTCATCTGCTTAAAATGGGTACCCAACCCGAACACTGGACAACTAAAGAAGCAACTCTCCTGAAGTAAGTGTCTAAGTTCCCTAGCTAGTTTCTGGAAGGCTTATAGGGACCTTTGGCAGGTGATCTTGCCTGTGCTACATTGCTTGTAGTTAAACAGATATTTAAGGTAAGCACTTGGGTTTCCTAAAATTGAAGAATGACATGAGAAACCGCCAGCTGGTTAATATTATTCCATAATATTTAGTCATATAGGGGAAGTAGTCTTACTGCTTTAAAATATAATCGAATTGGATTAGTGCGAGGTCAGGTCGGTAGTGGAATTCCTGTTCTTTTGATACTTTAATGGTTAAAGATAGAAGATGAAAATTAACCACTTCTTTCCAGTACTGCATTTAGCAGGGTTCAAATGATGTGGTAAAGTGAGCCCATTTTTGAGGGGCTAGCAAGAGAGCAGTGATTACACACTAAAATTAATTTTAAATCCTAAAATATTCTAGGTTTGGGAAAGGAAGAACTTTAAATATATGCGTATGTTTATAGAAAACGTCACTGGACATAGAAAGCCATTTGAAAATTGGTGACTCAGGGTGGGTGGCAACATGTGTGTATATTCAACATTGCAGCAACATCATCTTGTCACATGAATAAATGTAGTTTTAAAGCTGGGTATGAAAGTGTTCTGCTTGGCTATCATCTAGTAATTTGGACCAGATCTGGAATATTGCAATGTGATTCTAACACCCATTCTAGTGAAGATACCAGAGAACTGCCATAAATGGACCTACTGCTTTACTTACTAAGTGGCCCCAGGGATGGTATTTGCAATAAGATAACTTTGGAAATAATGTACGGTAACAACCATTAATGATACAGTAGGTTGAGAATATGAATAGCTGTTATAGTGAACTTGGCATTAATTATGTCATGTAGAAGTTAGAGGGGAATACAGCAGTGAAAAAGATGGAAATGAGTTGTGGCTTTTCACAAACAAATGGCACAGTTTGTGCTATGCATGTAATATCATTTTAACTTTTAGATTGATTCTAATGTGATAGTCTTCAGTTAAGTAAATTAAGATGATGACAGAGGAGTCTGTTAATGTGGGTTCATGATGAATTCTAACCTCTTCTTGAAACTTAATCACTGAACTTAGATACGATTTCTGTCTAACAGGTAATTTCCTTATTAATATTCCTGGAAATAATCTTAGGTGTACCTAGGTTTTTATCATTTTTATGTATTCATGTAATAATCATGTATGCATAATTCATGTTTTAGCACACATCTGCTTTATGTGCAGTGCATTGTCCTTTACTTCCTGCATTCAGTTAAAGGTCTTTTAATCTCTTATAAAACCTGATCTCTTTTGGGCCTGCTTCCATAAATTCATACTTGCCCATCTGCCAGCACTTGCAGGAAGGTTGGTTCCTTAGAGGTGAATAAATGGAAGCTTTTAACAAAGATGTTGTCTTTTTCAAATGGAGATTATTTTTGAAAAACAATTAATTTCACCCCTTGTGGAAGACACTTCTAAGGAAAGACTTTATTTGCTATTAGTCACATCTGCTCAGAATACTTGGTGATGAGCATGTTTTTTTTCTTTATGTGGGAGGTAATTTTACAAATCTGTAGCCTGATTCAGTCAGCATTTAGAGCCACGTTTTGCATATTGTAGATGTTCTGGCATAGGTTAACATCCTTTTCCTGGGGAGGATGGGAGAGCAGAATCTGTGAAAGATTCTAAATTAATACCAGTATGGAAAAGGAAACTGTTAAACACGATACATCTCCTTATTGCATCTGTAGCTTTTTTTTCCCCAAACTCTTACCACTTGTTTCATGTCCCTTGTAATTTCTCTCTACATTACTGTGACTAAAAATATCTTAGTACAACGATTTTAAGTATTTGCTTACATCTTTTCTGTAGTGAATGTTTTCAAGTGGTGTCTAAGGGTCATTGTGTTTACAGATAAACTCTCATTCAGTAGGTACTCTGAAATAAGGTATGATATTTTAACCCATATTTTTAGTTTGATTTATATTTTTTTTCTTGCTTAAAATACTTTATTCAGTAACATTTCCAGGTTGCCAGCCAAATGTGTACTTAAGTTGTACATGCACTGTTTCTGAAGAAGTTACAAGCAAGTTGCTAAAGCTAGTATTTTTTAAAAGGAATAAGGCTTTTAAATTCTTTGTGTTGTCGTAGTTGGCTCTAGAATGTGTAGCAATGTGCATTTTTTTTAAGAGAAGATATAAAAGTTGATTTTTTTTCCTAAAGAAAAAAGGGCTACAGTGACTAATACTGAACGGTACTGTGTGCCAGCTTGGTTTCAGGTAAACCTGCCTGAGATGATCCTGACTGAGGAGGAGGGAGATTGATTTACAACTCTTGACCTCAGGGTGCTTGTCATCCATATTGCTGTCAGACCAAGTTGTGTCTGCTTAGATAGTAATGCTTATGATTCCTGCTAGGTGCTTTCTGACAGCCCTGAGGCTGTTTGTTGGATGAGATGGTGACATCTCCTCTACAGCACTTTTCAGTGGCTAAACAGTATATTGTAGAATTTTTTGGTAATGGTGGCTTTCTCACCTATATCTTCTCTTGTTTGTGACAGGATTGTAGGACAGGTCATCTCTGTATCAGCTTTACATTTGTAGGTATCTTCCTTTTAAAGTGTCGCTAGTGTCAAGTTAACTCTCATGTCTGTACTAGTTAAGGAAGAGATGCCACTAAAGATTTCTGCCATATAAGATAGGAAGCTTACTCAGAGGGATATAGATCCTTTCAGTACTTGCATTGGCCTGGGGCTATCTTGGGGAAGCAGTGATAGAAAGTATAACTTCTAATTGATACTGATATTAAATCAATATGAAATTGGATTTTTTGTTTACTTTTATTAACTCACCCTGAAGCATCCAGCTGTACTTGTTTTGCAGAGGTTCTGGAATTGTATTGCCTTCCAACCTTTTATCACCTTGTAATGCTTTAATGCAATTTGTATTTGCTGTACAATATCTGAATGTAGTCCTTTAGCTTAATGTCTTTCTGCCTTTGATGTCAACATAAATTCAAATACTATTACTCCTTGATTATTACAGAGGTAAACAAGAACAACTCATGAATGCATACATCAGCACTTTAGAAATGGCTTGGCTTTGCAGTTTATGATCTCTTCTTGTGAAAGTCACCTTGAACTTACGTCTATGTTAACTTCTTTTGGAGGACTTGGAGGGGTGGAAAGCATTCTTTTAGACATGTTTCACTGCTTTGCTTTCAGGCCAAGATAGGAAGAGGGTATAAGTAAGTTCTGACTTTGGTTCTTTGCAGTCTTATATCTAATGATAAAGTTTTAAATTCATAATTTAGGACTGCACATGATTTAACATAACTGTACAATTGGAGCTTTTACTTCAGATCTAGAAGCAATGACTAGTACTTCAGAATTCAGATCAAGCATCTTAATACCTTTAAGGAATAGCCTTTGAAATATTTGTGTGTTTAGTAGTTCATTCTGAAGTATTTGGAAAAATAGGTTGTTTTCATTTCCAAGTTCAAATGCAATTTGAAAGAAATGGAGAAACTGAGACAAACTCCCCAAAAGAAAAGATGAGGTAACAAGTTTTTTATATGTTGTGTAATTAAGAGCTATATGCTACTGTCTGAGGAGCAAAGGTAGAATATTGTAGCAGTTGAACTTTTCTTCAAATTATGCTTGGACTTCAATCTCATGATGTTTAAATACATTTCAAGGGTTACGTGTAACTGTTTCATTTGGAGCCCTGCAGAACACTCTCTCTGCATCTGCAAAGCTAAGATAGAAGCCATTGATTGGTGTTCCCTCTTAGTTAGCAGTCTCTGATTTGTGTGTCACAATTAAAAAAACAAAAAGACTCATGTAACTAAATTTTACAAGAAAAAATCATAAGCTGCTTATTTTTATTAATTCCTTAAACTTCTATATAAATGATTTGTAGTGTTGTTTGACAGCATCACTAACTGCAGCTTTGCTTTTCTTCCATGTGGATGGCAGTGATTTAATGCTTAAGTAGAATAATGTGGTCGTCTAGCTTCAGCCTGCTTACATTGAGTTTAATTTTCCTATTTTAATTATGAGGGAGGATGTAGAGCTTGGTATCTATTTTTAGTTGATCATAGCAGCTGCATTCCATGACCTTGGCATCACTCTGTTTTATTTGAAAATAAAACCCTTCAGTATGCCGTGTAGAATAACCATGGATTTTATTTTTTTTTTTTGAACACTGGCCAGGTTTCATATAAATCTGAACCGGTGGTGCCCTGTTTTAGTAATAGAGCTCTTTTCCATTAAGGCTAGAATGGCTTACATTTCAACACATTCTAAGAATTTAGAATATACTGCAGGAAAAAAAAATATTTTGTTTTTTTTCCCATGTGTACATTTTTGGTAGAAAGTTGTGGGAGCGCACTTTTTGGACAAATTATTGTACTTTTGACAAATTATAATTCATTCTTATTATGACAAATAATTTAAAAAAATATTATTACGTAATGCATGGTTTACCTTACAGTTGAGAAGCCATTAACTTTGAGATCTTGGGCACTAAAGCACTGCATCAGCTGCTCAGGTTGTGTGGCAATAAAAGCACATGAAAAAGCTGCCCTGATCATCTAGGGAAATTCCATATACAGTTAGGTATGAGGAAGCGTCAAGGTAGTGGAATTACAAGATAATCTGTAGCAGTTGTCTACGAAGAGATACCGTTGAGGCTGATTTATGAGAAGACTTTCTATTTTCTATTGCACAGTGTGATTTTACAAATGTACTTGCAAAATGCTTGCTTTTGCAATATATAAATGCAGTGCAGGATTAATTTAAAGGTCTAATACAGAAAAGCTTACTTCATTTTCTCAAGTGGTCTGACATTCTTTGGTTCACTGTCTCTTTTCTGTCTTAATATCCTCTTTCATGAACTTTCTATTAGTTTCCCAGTAATTTAAATCAAGCTGGTTTACTGCCCATTGTTTGTAATAATATTAGGAGTTCATCCTCAGATAATTTTCTGCCTCTGAGGAGAGAAGTGTCTATAGAGCACAGCTGTTGAAGGAGGTACCCAAAGAAAGCATTATGCAGCAGCCCAAAATGCCCAAGACTTTCTAGCAGAGATTTACAAAGAGCTGCTGCTAAACAAAGACCCCTTAAATGTATACATATCCTTATATTTCTGCTTTGTAAAAAGAAACAAAAACATTATTTGCAATGCAGAACATGTGAAATAATAATACTATGATGTCAGTAAAATGGAAAAATTGTTACATATTCAGAGAAAACCAGGAAATCCTGTGTGGCATATATTTCCTTTAAGAAAAAAATGCATCAGAATGCTATTTGGGCATCTCATTTTCTGAGGAAGAACATTGTTCAATATTAATAAGGCAAAGAATGATTTTGATAAATTTCTCATTTGGTCACTGTAAACTCTCATTTAAGAGTGAAAGAATGAAATTTAGCTTCAAATATTATGGGGAACATTTTAATAGCTCTGTTTTAGATGTGTATGAAGAAGATGATTAAACAACTTCTGGGTTGCTAACATGCAGTGTTTCCTGTATCATCAGTTCTACACATGCCTCTATAGGGGGGCTGTTTGTATACATGTGGGGTTCTGTTTACTAGTGAATCAGATGGGAGAGTGATTTCATTAAAGAGTAATCAGTGAAAAACTTTATTAATTTTGACCGGTATTATGGGCCTATAATCCTGTCATATCTAGTTTAATGTTAATTTGCTTCTTTAGCTAATTGTAATGCTAAAGAAAAATTAAGTTTTGCTGATTGCATGTATAACTCTGGGTCAAGAAAAGGAGGTCAATAAGGGAAAACCCTCATTTTCAGTAGGAGGATTTAGTGAAGATTACTGATAAGTATCACTGCTGGTAAGGGGGCATGTAAACATTTGTGCAAGTGAACCTCTCTCTCTCCCTCTCTCCTGGAATAAAGGAGAGAAATCTAAGAGGAGGAAAAGTCTCCTGTCTTCTCCTTATCTTTACTAATTCAAGGAAACAACTTGTTCTCAAGCATGTTTATTTTTTAAGAACATTTAGAGGCAAAAGAGTTACCAAAATATTTTTTATTAAATTGTTTTGATGTGCTTTGTATTCCTCCTATTTTAATGTAAAGCAAAATAGCAATGTACAAATGCAAGGAGGGGAGGAAGAGCAGGAATCTGAGGCCCAAGCCATTGTGACAGGAGTCAGACAGGCAGAGAATGGAAGAGGGCACCTGGGATAACTGCAAGGGGAACTGGGATTTTCCAGGTACAAAGGTATAGTAACTTTCAGAAGATAGTTTGGAAGCTGAGGAGCTTGCAGTACTTCAGTGGGTGCGGATTTTCATAATCTGAAAATCTAAATGGTTTCCTTTGGTTTGGAATCCCTTGCATAAGGATTTTAGTTCTTCATCCCATACTGCTATAGATTGGTGCTAATAAAATCACAAGGATGAAACTCATGCTGTTGTCTGTCCCAAGACAGATATGCTTTCAGTTCTGTAGGAGCTTCAAGTGTGAGGCAGTCCATTATTTTCATTGTAATTGTTTTTTTAACATAGGTTATGATAGTCTCAAGAATTTACACTTGCTAAGGCCTTTTTAGGTCTTGTTTGCAAGCAGATGAGTTAATAGTATTACTTTGGCTAGGTTTTTGTTTGTGATAGGCTCTCATTACTTGTCTGTGTGTCCTATTTGATACCTTTCATTCATGAATAGACAGGCAGGAATTCTTGTGCAATTGTGTGGTCGTTAGCTGTGTTCCCTATGACTTTTAAAAGTGAGCCCACTGTTGGCTTTATTCCAGTATAGCTGAAACAGTGTGTTTGATACTTAACACTTTTTTCTGTTTTATTTAAATAATGTCCTTGGGGGTGAGGTAGCAATTCGGTTTTGTAGCTGTCAGAGTTTTTTATTTATTTGCTATACTCTCCAGTAACCTTTCTGAAAATATGATTTCTGAATCATTCTTGCTTCCTCTCTTGCTGTCTGACAAAGATAGGCTGGCATATGTGAGAAATACTAGAAAAAACCTGAAGGGATACAGAGTATACTCTGCATTCCTATAAGCCTTTCTACTTGTTTTATTTACTTAATACTTTCTTAATGTTGGCTGAGAAGGTGCCCTAGAACTGTGTTACTAGCTCATGTTCTCTCAAGTAAAAAGGCTTTTTCAGACTTAATATGAGCAACTAAAGGAAGACAGAGACTGATTTGAGACATTCGGCTTTCCAAGTGCAGGAGTCCAACATTAGCCTTTGTTAGTCTTCTTCAAAGTGAAGTGATTGATTTACCAAGTTTCAGAATGTCTATTTTAAGGTATTTATGTTTTGTCATAGAACAGTTCAGATTGAGAGGGACCTTTAAAGGTCATTTAGTCAAGCCCCTCTGCCA
Source organism: Athene cunicularia (assembly GCF_003259725.1). Lineage (NCBI taxonomy): Eukaryota > Metazoa > Chordata > Aves > Strigiformes > Strigidae > Athene > Athene cunicularia. The sequence continues at coordinate 69,985,804 of NW_020799092.1, forward strand.
TGAGCAGGGACATTTTCCACTAGATAAGGTTGCTCAAAGCCCTGTCCAACCTGGCCTTGGATGTTTCCAAGGATGGGGCATCTACCATCTCTCTGGTTCCAGTGCCTCACCACTCTCATCATACAGAATTTCTTCCTTATAACTAGTCTGAATCTACCCTCTTAGAGTTTAAAACTATTACCCCTTGTCTTATCACAACAGGCTCTGGTAAATGTTCCTCCCCATCTTTCTTATAAGCCCTCTTTGAGTACTGAAAGGTCACTATAAGGTCTCCCTGGAGCTGCCTTTTCTCCAGGCTGAACAACCCCAACTCTCTCAGCCTTTCCTCACAGGAGGGGTGTTCCATCTCTCTGATGTTTTGTAACCTTCCTCTGGACCCCCTACAACATGTTCATGTTTTTCCTCTGCTGAGGACCCCAGAGCTGGACACAGCACTGCAGATAGAGCCTCAACAAGAGCAGAGTAGAGGGGGCGAATCACCTCCCTTGACCTGCTGGCCATGCTTGTTGTGATGCAGCCCAGGATATCGTTGGCTTTTTGGGCTGCAAGCACACACTACTGGCTCATGTCCAGCTTTTCCTCCACCAGTGCCCCCAAGTCCTTCCACACAGGGCTGCTCTCAATCCCTTCATCCCCCAGCCTGTATTGGTACTGGGGATTGCCCTGACCCAGAGGCAGTATCTTGCATTTGGCCTTGTTGAATCTCATGAGGTTCACATGGGCCCACTTGAGATTGTACAGGTCCTTCTGGATGCCATCCTGTCCCTCAGGCATGTCAACCACACCACTCAGCTTGGTGTTGTCTGCAAACTTGCTGAGGGTGCACTCAATCCCACTGTCTGTGTCATTGATGAAGATATTAAACAGTACTGGTCCCCGTACGGATTCCTGAGGGACACCACTCATCACTGATCTCCATCTGGACATTGAGCCGTTGACCTCTACCCTCTGGATGTGATCATCCAGCCAATTCCTCATCCATTGAACAGTCCATGAATCAAATCTATATCTCTCCTCTGTAGAGAGAAGGATGTTGTGGGCGACTGTCAAAGGCATTACAAAGAAGTCCAGATAGATGACGTTTTTAGCTCTTCCCTTGTTCACTGATGTGTAGTCACTTTATAGCCAGACATGATATTAATAGCACATGTTCATGGCTCTAAACGGTCTTGTAAAGTTTTGGCAGTGGTGACAGCTTTCTCTGTCTAGTTGTCTGATTAAAAAGGATTTGAAAGGCATGTCTCTTACTTCTGATCATCTTACATGTGTGATTGTCTGTGATGACCTGGCTGAGATGTCTGGGAGCTCCCCTGCAGATGCTTAAATTTATTAGGCCTCTGTTAGACTCCTGGTTTCAGTCTGGGCTTCCTAGGTGAAAGATAGTGGTAGAGCTGGATGCTTTCTAACTGTTCCAAGTTGAATGGCAACCTCTATTTGGATGTCAGGCTTCACCTACAAGCTCTGAAGGTTTGATTATGTAGCTGATGGCTCATTTATGAGATTTTTTTTTTTCTCTACAGAATCTGTCAGGTCTCTAAAATGCAAATATGTTCTCATTCTTCATCTGAGTTAGTAATGTATGATTAACTGCTACTGTGATCATGGAAGCTGCACATAAATAGCCTGGCATTACAGGGCCTGTATATTATCCAGCTGGTCCTTACAACATGACTTTTTACTGACACACCTTCTTCCAGACCTGCCTGATATGCTTTGTTCTCCCAGGTTTTACACAAATGCAGCAGGAGAATACTGTCACAGTGATCTGTAATCCAACAAGGTAGTAAGAGGTTTTGGCTTTTTGGAAGCCTCTGCTTTTTGGGTTTTGGTGTGTGGCCTTGAATTCATTTGCAAATAAAAGTCTGTTTAACAACAGTACTGTGAACACTTCTGAATAGATTCAGTTCTTCAGGATGTTGGATTGTGAAAGGAAGGTACAGTCCAAGGTCTACCAGTGACTTCATTTTCAAGGGAAGAGAATGTCCTGCTATAACCTTATCTCCAAGAGGAGGTTCCAAGTTTCCTACTGCAGAGCTGGTTTGGGGTGATTCATGGTGCCTCTGACATAGATTATCCAAAAAACCTAAAGGTATATGAGGATTTGGCTGACTCTTGTTCGTTCAAGGTTATCACTGTCTTTGATGTTACGTGCTGGTCTGTATGTAAGGTTTATTGCTTCCTTATGAAGGACATCTCTGCCAACAGCAGGAAGTGATCTGAGCTTTGTATTATAGAATGGGCTGGTTTCTCATCTCAAGCATGTGGCCAAATTGCACTCCTTTGCAAACCATAGTCTGTTGTGCTTTGATTTATCTGTCTGGATTGAAAGTATAATTTCTTTAAACTATTCGATTGTATTTCTGTTCTTGTCACACATTTGTTTTCCACCTCAGTTATTACTGTGTTACTAGTCTTACATAACAAAACAAAATATTTTTGAAGGCTCTGAATGAATATGCCTAATTCCTGTTTGTAGACAAGACCTCAGTTGTGCAAAATGTTTGTAGCCAAATACACTCTTATCTAATCTAAAAGTAAGTTGACCCTGTGTTTGAACAGCTTCTCCTTTTAAGTAGTTTAAGAAACTGCATTAGTAAGTGCTGTGGTCTTACTAATATGCACTGTGGTTTGGATCATATATTCTACTGGGAATGGTTTTTATACAGTGTGCACCTCATGTCAGCTAAATTTGGTCTGCATCATTAGCCTTACAACTATGGAGAAACTATTAAATGCACAAATATAAAAATAAAAGCTTTCTGGACATGGGCAGAAAAATAAAGGAAGATATTTGGTACAGAGCAGGCTGTAAGGTTTTTTAAATAATTTTTTTTCTTGGCTTTATTGAAAATTGAATTCTGTATGTCAAGTTCCTCTGAAGCACTTCTTAAGAAAGAAGAAAGCAGAAAAGTACTGAAATCCTGCCACAAGAGGGCCTTTCTTACAGAGTCTTTGAAAAAATGCTTCTGGGAAAGGATGTGAGCAATCTTTGAACTATCAATGAGGATTTGATGTGGCCTGAATGCATGTGTTTGTGATACTCTGAAATATGTTTTGAGTGTGTTGACTTAGTTCTTGCCTACCCCATTAGTCATATGTTATAACCATTGTCTGTATGCAGTGGAAGTGCTGCTTGGAGTTTAGTATTGTTATGAAAGCATTACTACTGCAGAGACAGATGGATTAGATATCTAAAATATTGTCAAAAATACAGAAAATTTTCACAATTATGTTTTGGGTTTTTTGCAGTTGCCTTGTAGAAGGGGATGCTAAAGAAGAAATCTTGCAGCCTCCAGAGCCTCAGCCAGTACCACCAATCTTAACACCATCTCCTCCATCAGCTTATCCAACAGTCACCACAGTGTGGCAGGACAATGATAGATACCATCCAAAGCCAGTTTTGCACATGGTTTCGTCAGAGCATTCAACAGACCTCAATGAGAATTATAATAAGTCAACAGAACTTTCAGGGAAGAATGAACCCAGTGAACGTGCAGAGAAAAGGCTGGAGCGCAACTTAAGTTTTGAGATCAAGAAGGTACCTCTTCAGGAGGGACCACGAAGCTTTGATGGGAACTCTCTCTTGAACCGGGGACATGCAGTTAAAATAAAGCCTGTGTCATCCTGTGTAACTGATAAGAGCTTTAAGCCACAGGAACAGATTTCAGGGGATTCATTTGTAGATGCTTCTCAAAACTCATGTATGGAATGCAGCATGCCACAGTCTAACACAGCCTTAATACCTTCACCAGAAAATCTGCAGAGTCAGGAGGTTTCTGATACTCCACCAAGACCAGATCGTCTGCCTCTGACAGAAAAGGGACATGCCACGTGGTCACTGCATGGGCCTGAAAATGCACTGTGTACGTCAGTGTCTGAAGACATGTCTTCGGACATCTTATGTCATGGTGTTAAAACTCTCTCTCTGGTATCAAACACCACAGTTGAACATCCTTTCAGTGATAATGTTGGTCATACTACTATTTCTGTTCGAGCGCCACTCTGTTTTACTAATCCTCTTCATTCAGATGATTCTGACACAGACGACATGAACTTTGACGGAACCATAAGCAAAAGCGTGTCTAATGTTTCAACCGCAAGTGCCACAGTTTCTGCTGCCACTAATACTGAAAACATTTCTGCCAGAAAAGTGTTGCCAATGTCTATTGCTAGGCAAGACTTAACAGCTGTAACATGCTCTGAAGATGGCAAAGGTAGGTTTCATTGTGGTTCATAAATGCTACTCTTTAACCTGGTTGCATCTGTGGAGTTGGACACTATAAATTTATTTACAATTCAGTTTTTTAAATGTAAATTTAAACAGTGTAGTATGGCAGCTTCAGAAAGGGCACAACTCTTTCTCTCCCAGTTTTCAGTTTGCATGTGAGCTATGTCTGTTACAAGGTATTACAGGCCTTGATAAGCTGCTTCAAAAGCTTTATTGCAAGGTATGAATGCATCCTTAATTGCAGGTTTCTGTGTTATTGGTTGGCACATTTTTTTCTGTGTCCAATTTCATGGAAGTGTCTATAGTGGCAGTTTTGAGTAGTCGAAGTAATTTAAACAGGCTTGTCCAAACACACATCAAATGCATGCTTACTGGTTGATGTGCTGGTCCTAAAACTGTAGATGTAACATCTTTCATTGTATCACTCTTTGAAGTTGCTCATGATTTGGCTCCTGTGTTTTAATAGCATTGTAAATTTTTAGCCCTACATTCCTCTTTTTCTGTAGGTGGCTGAGGCAGACAAAGTAACATTGCTCTTTATCTCAGAAATCCAAGTTCTGCTTTAGCAGTGCTTTGAAAATTATTCAGTCACTTGTAATCTTTTACTGCTTTTTGGAGTTTTTTGAGCAAGAACAGTTTGTAAAACTACTTCTGCAAAAAGTTATAATATCATTTATCAAAGGCAAAAGGGTCCTAAAACGTGCAGATTCAGATTTCAGTCAGGCTGGCACACTGTGATCAGATGGAGGACGTAGCTGGGAAGAACAAATTAGGCCTTGGTAACTGGCTGTGCAAAGTCCAACAAAGTGTGTAGTAAAGCTGTGGAGCTGAAAGGAGAACATGAGCTTCTGTGTTTAGATCAGACTCTTGTGCTAGGAGGTCCTTACAGTGACGGCCTTGCTTCAGGAGTCTCTGTAAGCCTCATAACTTTGAGGTGAAATGGGACTCACTGTGTGATGCAAGGTGCAGAACCAACCGAATTGAAAGTACTTGCTTTGTGAAGTAATTTTGCACCGAAAGTCAGCAACGTGAACTATTTTGCAGCTTTAAAAGCAATCTGTTTTTATAGGTTTTTGTGATATTGTGTATACACACAAAACAATATTTGCACATACATGTTTTTTTTAACCCTGTGACACTTTAAAATGCTCTGCATAGCAGACAGAGCCCTTTATGCCACAGTTATTTAAACATTTATACCAAGCAGTCCTCCTTGGATTTGTTTTCAATAGATTTGCATGCTATCGTATTTTTTCAACACTGTGGTTAGCCAGGCTTTCTTCCTTCTTTCCCAGGGCAATCATTGTTTATCACTGTTTGAAAAACATTACCTCTCTACACATTTCTTTATATAGATGCTGTAAAATAAGTTATATATCATAAATATGATAAAGAATGGGAGAAATATCACTCAAGAATTTGTTTCATGTAACTGTGTATCAGAAACATCCTGAAATAACAGTACAGCCTTTGTGCTGCTGGTATGTTGCTGCATTCACAGGAATGGCTTAAAATTTTTATATTAATTTTTTATAATTTATCTTGTCATCGAGGGTGTGTCTGTTCTTTTGTATGGTAGTGAACACTTCCCATTGTATTTTCAGGTTGCAGGTTTTGTCATCCACCTCAGACTCAAGAATACAGGGTTAGATCACTTTGCACCAGTAATTCTAAACCATGTTTTATAGTGGGTTCTTAATTTTCCATAATTGTTCAGGACTCCTCTGTCTGAAGCTGGGAATGTGGGTACAATAAGCAATGAAGCTTCCCTGTAAGCTTATCAGCACCCTTGTTGCTTAACCGTAACTGTTGGTGTGCATGATCTTACCACATAATTGAATCTTCTTTTTAAATCAAATTAAGTGAAAAGTAGTTGTACCCTGAGGTTAAAAAACCAGTAACAACAAAACCCAAACCAGCAACAAGCACCCCACAAGAACAACAGAAAACAAAAAACCCTGAAACCTCACTTTCAGGTAGTGCATACTCCATAGTGATTCCATTTGCTGATTTTTATAGAGACTATTTCAATAAATGAAGATTTTCTTACGCTGTATAGTAAACTTGAGATGGAGCAGGTCTCAAAGAAGTCACTTGGAACATTGTGGCTTGTAAATCGTGGTGGAGTTCTTGTCCCTGTTGCTGGCATGTTGGTAGGGCAAGTTTAACGGGTTCATTAGTTGAAATGTGTCTTCATTTTTTTGTCTCAAATACAGTTGTCGGATGAGACTTCTTACAGCAGCAGCTGCTTTGAATTGTTTTAAACCTTTAATTTCTACCTCAAATTCCTTAGCGGGCTGGAGAGGGGCTTTTGCTGCCAAAACAGCTTGTGTTAGTACACTCCAGAGAGGCAAGAGGGAACAGACTGGGAACAGCATGTGTTACTGGCACAAAGAGTAGCCATCTCTTCTGGCTCCTATTTACCCTTCTGGCTAGTTAACCTTGCACTAGATTGTTTAACTAGTTTCCACTGGTAGTGTGGGAAGCCAGCCTGGGTGGGCCTCGACATGGACTTGGGAAGCAAAACTGAGACTTGGGGCTTTAGAGAAGTGGTTAATGTGGAGCTTTAGAACTTAACTGTCACATGATGCAGTCCTGAAAAGCAATGTTGCTTCATGTCCTTGCAGTGTGCAACCTAGCTGCACAGTACTGACTCTGGATTCATATCTAAGTATGGTTAGAGCCACTTAAGAAAAACTCAAAATTGCTGCTCATCAGCACTAAGTTACTATCATCAGCACAGCTGAAGAGCTCGTACATATTTTCAGTGCACTTCTTACCAGGGTTTGGAACTGCACCGGTGGTTCAGTTGGTAGGCACTGACTGTGTGTTGTTACCAATATCTGCAGAAGAGTTCAAGAAGCCAGTGTGTTGTAATGAGCTTAACTCGCTTTCAGTGGCAGCAAATAGACATGTGATGAACTGCAATTAAATTATGTTAACTACTATAGTTACAGTTAGTGGCAAGTTACTTATTCAAGAAGCAAACGGTACTGCTCCAGTGCAGACTGTTAATTCTGATTATCTTCTGTTTCTGAAAGAATAAAGAAAAAGTATTCACTGGAGTTGCTGAATTTTTTTTTTTCCCTCCAAATTATTTAGACAGAAAGTGGATTTTACTTTTCTTTTTCTCATAATACGTGAACTGATCCTACCCCCTTAATGTGAAGATAGTGTTGTTATCATGAAGTTGCTCCCAAGGTGTTAAGCCAAAATGTTTTATAACATATGGAACAAATTTTACTTTTGCCTGAAATTTAATGCCAAGTTTAGGATGATCTCACATATCAAAAGAACAACTTCTAAAAATCTACGAGGAAAATTTGTGTGTGTTTTAACTTATCTAAATGTCATATTTGATTTAGATGCTGATACTAGTGAAGATTCCTCTCCCCCACTCCCAGAGAGAACACCAGAATCATTTGTATTAGCAAGTGAACAGAGTGAGTTCTTAATGTTGTGGGATAACTGGGGATAAAAAGTGAAATGTGTTTCAGTATTGTATTGGAATGCCCCTGCTTTTTGGTTAATCTTAGTGTTGGAGCAAAATGTAAAATAGTATGAAATCTAGCATGTGTAATGGCTTATTCTGAGGTTTTACTTTCACAAGCCCTTGAACACAGTCAAATTACTTCTCATTTTATGACTAAGCATGCTGTTACATGATAGTTAAGTATATGGGAGACATAATATTGATTTTAGTAGAATCAGTTTTCAGTCTGAAGGGTATGGAAATGAGATACAGTGGGTAAATGCAGTACAGCTAGGGGATTCCCCAGCTATTTTAGTTTCCTATTGCTCCCAGGTAGGGAATGGGAGAACACATGAACAGTGTTTATCTCATTCTCCTTTCTTAAGCAAAGGGAAGAAGATGATATTTCATACTGCACTGTGTCTAGTGAACAAGCCCAGTCTATTTTTAAGTTTAACGTAGTTTACTCTTTGCCTGTATCAAAAAGGTAACTGAAATAGAAAACTGACACTTATAAAGGATGTACTTCTATCTTTGTATTTCATTCATCAAACTAGTAATGGCAGAATACAGAAAAGATTAATTGAAAGGAAATGATAAATTAAGTTGATGTTTGGTATCTTCCCCAAAACCTAGTGTGACGTAGTTATTTAATGAGACTTTTGTTCAGTGTCACTTTGTGAAACTTTAAAAAATAGTTGGCCAAAGTCGTTAATATGGTTACCTTCAGCATAAAAACATGGAAGCTTTGTAAATATGGCCCTTGAGTATCATAAGATAGGTAGTTCAGATTCAAAGTCATCCTTTCTTTGGATATTATGGACTTGCTGCTTTTCTGTGAGAACACAAGAAAATAAAATATCTTTTTGGGGCTGGAATCAATAAAATCACTTCAATTTTTATGTTTTTGCATGATGTCAGTAAAGGACATGTATGACTGTCCTGACTTGTGTGTTTTCTTTACTTAGCATGGGGTTTTTTTTCAGAGCTACTATTATTGCATGAGTGGTATAACAAAATTTTTAAAACATCATTGAAAAATAAGCTAATTTTCCTATTGGTTAGGAACCCCTAAATGAAGAAAATTAACATCCACAATGCAAACACTGCAGTCTTGTGTTTTGAATTATTTTGTGGAGTTTTCCCTTATCTTGAATGCTCTTCATGTGAACATGAGATTCATGTTTTTACAAGCATTTAATTTTAAAAATGTTACTTTATAGCACATTTCAGATGCTGTATTCTAATGCCTCATCATGGAGAAAACTCATGTATGTTGAGTTTGATGTAATTTTTCCTAGGCACACCCTTGCCGAAGCCAGTTATGACTGCACAGTCTGAGTGGAGCATATTGCGTGATCAGCATCTCCCTGAACAAACAGTCTCTACAGTAAGTACAGGAGACAAGTCTGTACTAATCAGTCATTTCTAGCTCAGTTGGGAGCTACAACAAAACGCAAAATACATACTTGTGAAAAGTCACAGCTGTTGATCTACAACTAGTCAATTTTTCCTCTGCCTGTGCTGCTGAACTGATGTATTAAGAGCATGTTTTCTTTCCAATAAAACTATCTAGTTTTCTAAGTTCAGCAATACTTTAAATAGTCATCCTTAATACACTCCTAAAGCCATAATTTAAGGTATAAATACGCTGCTTTTATGGAGCTTGCTGTCTGCTGTTAATTGTTCATAAGTGAACTCAAGCTGGAGGATAATTGCAGTCTCTAGTCTAACCTTCTGCATCAAACAGGGACTCAGACCAGGCTGCTCAGGGCATTATTCAGTTGGGTCTTGAAAACTTCCAGAGGTGGAGACTTCACTATCCTCTGTGGGCAACCTACTTCACTGCCTGATAAGGTTCTTCCTTATATCCATATTTATTTCAAACAAACCCTTTTTTGCCCATCAGATTCTTTTTTTCGCATCAGTCTACTAGTTGCTCAAAGTCATCCAGCATAAATATCTGGCAAAACTTCAAAAGCACATGATTTTTTTCCATGCACCCCGAATATACTTTACAGCCACCTTTACACATGGATTAAAAATGTGACAAAAACATAGGTGTGAATTTTCAGGGACTGTAAAATCAGTATGAGAACTAACCTAATTTTGCACATAATTTGTAATGTGACAATTTTCACGATTTACTCTCAGAACCTTACTTAATATTTAATAAATTCTTAACTACTGTAGCATTTCTTGTCAGTGTTATAGCAAGTCCGAAATGTTGGAGTAAGTAGATTTGCCATGGATGTATATTTTTTTTAAAAAATGTTTTTATTGTCTTAAATTTCTGTTATTCTTTTAGTATTTTGGAAGCATTTTATAGAATTACTTTAAATATTTCTCATTAACAGGGTTTGAAAACAACTTCACCTATACTACCCGGTAAGTGATGGAAGCAGTTTTTTTCTAATACATGTTTCCTACTAAACAAAAATTTGCCTGAACTTGGCTTTTAATCTGAAGATATTTAGGTATATTGTCAAAACACTGGCATACCTGAAAAGGCTTTCTGTTTTTAAAACTCCCAAGGTTTTCTGAGGAAGCAAGTTACAGGTCTAACTTAAAAATTTATGTTAAACTTAGGGTATGCTAAAATAATGAAGACCAAAAATACTGAATTTAAATGCGTATTATAACAACAGTAACTCTTTCAGCTTAATTAGAACCTTCCCATATTATTGCAATAGAAATTGTAAAAGTTGGTGAATTAATTTCTTTAATTTCATAAAGATGGGAGTAAACCTGAAATACATTTACCAAAGTCCTTAATTTTTGCTCTTCTGAAAAGGCTTCAGTAAGAAGTGCAGTATATCAGTTGATGTTTAACTTTGCAGCAAAATGCTTCAGCTGTAAGCTTGTGTCTGCTGCGTACCTTCTGCATATGCTTGAATAGGCTTGGACAGCCTATTTGGAGCTGCATGTTAAATACCTGGTAGATTTTTAAAAAATAAATTTGTTTTCAGAAATTTCACAGATTTGCTAATAGAGTGATTATACAAGTAATGCAACACATAGTTACACCAATGTCTTTTTAAGTACCTTGAGTTTAGAAAGAATATGAACAGATGCGTTTATATTGATGTATTAAATGGTACTGTGAGCTCTTGCTGTAAATAGGTGCTACACGGGATTTTATCCATACAAACTTGAAAAAAAAAAATCCATATTTGGCAAACTGGATCACTGTCATTGAACATCTGCTTCATAAACAATTTTGAAGTATGCTTTTTGAGAAATGAGAGATTGGCTTTTAAATCTTTATTTTTGTAAATAATACTTGATGCCAGTTATGTTCTGTACTGAGCTATACTTTAAAAATAGCATTCACACAGTGCTGACTCAATGAATGTTACAGTAAGGGGGTGTGTGTGTGTGTTTGTTTTCCAGATCGTCCTGAAAGAAGCAACAAAACACCAACTGACATTTTACCTCAGATTTCTTTTTCTGGCGCCACTGATACAAGAGGTCAAATTTCAGAATTTCCTGCAGAAGTAACAGATATTGGTAATTATAATTAGTGATTTAAACAGAAGACTTACTAACAGTGCTAGTCTGGGTAGCTGCTACTACTATCTCCCTCCATCTTGCTGAGGTGGAGGACCCAGCCAAATAAGCCTGTCTTGTCTCTTCAGCAACGCTGAAAGAATTTTTCCCAGAATAAGCAATTCAGTCATTCTTCACTTTGTTTTTTAGAATGTATCAGTCAAATGGGATATCATTTCTGTAATTTTCAGAAATAACACCTGAGAAAACTGTATTGGTACACAGAGAAGGAAAAAAAAACCCCAATAAATGGTAACGAGGGCTGTAATACTGTATTTGCTGAAAAGTATTTTCCAAGTGAGGTTTAAATAGTGAACTAGAATTATATGCAGATTCTTCATGTTTGTATTACATATGGCCATAGTGCCTTTAGAACTTCTAATACTACAAAGCCCTCTTCTAGCCCTGAGAACAAACCTCTTCCTTAAGAGCTGGAGCATGTCTTACAGTGATCCTTCTGACTGCTGCCAACATTTATGAGACAGTGTTGTCCAAGTAGACATAAATATTCAATACATTTCTTTCCTTAGGTTTTGGTAACCGCTGTGGAAAGCCCAGAGGACCAAGAGAGCCACCTTCAGAATGGACATGATCCAAGAACCAATGGACATACTACCAATAAATTATACTGGAAAACTCAAGTGCCACTGAGAACTAGAAAAATAGTATTCCACTTTTCTGGGGGGCAACTAACACAGAGCAGTGTAGATCTAACTACTACCAAATGGTACACTCTTACAGTACATCCCATGCAAAACCTTAAACTTTGTTCACAACAGTGGATTCCAGTATTACAACTTAACTTTTTGCTGGGGCCATCTACCTGCCTTATTACACTTAGGAGAAAGTATTACATATGATTTATTTTGTAACTTCAAGTATTATTGCCTTAATGTCTTTTAACCCTGTTACACGCTGCTTGTAGACATATGTTAATATAGTAATACTTTTGACAGATTGTGTTTATGGACTACTTTTTGCTAACGTTTGATTACCATGTATGCATTATTTTGTATATGTACAGGGCAAGTAAGTATATAATTTGATAAAGTTGCAATCATAAGATATTAACAGAAGATGTAAGAAATCTCTGCATGATCTAAAATTTTGTGTACCTTATTTGTAAATTATTTGCCCTGAAGTTTTAGAAAATAGTTTCTGGGGTTTTTTACAAAAATTGCTGGACACACACAGCCAGAATTGCAGGTTAGCAGAGATAAAGATTGTAATACATTTTGTAAATTGTAAGCAAAAGGTTATTTTTATATTATATACTGTTTAATTGTCAGACATAACTTGTTCTGGTTTTCATCTAGTCATGGAGATTCAGTAAGTGCCTTGGAACAGTATTGAATTCTCTTAGCCTGTGTATGTTACTTCAGTGTTTTGAGTTCATCTGGAATTAGATTATCAGAAATATTTGTATGTTTCTAGTATGTTTGACCTGCCAGTAAAAGAGAAACCATTCTACATAATCAACACTCCTTAGTTTTCATTTTAATGTTTCATCAGTTGTAATGTTTAGAAATTTCATCTCTATCAACATTCTGTATAGTAGGATTTTACAGTTTTAGTATGGTGTGTTTCTAATTTGGGAGAACCAGAACACACTGGTAAAAGGACTGTTTAAATACCACTGTCTTCTCTTACAAATGGTAAATACCATTTTTGTTGTTCAGCAGCTGTGTATGTAAGAAAGCAACTTATATGAAGGTTCACATAGAGCCCTTGCAGCTACACTGTATCTTGACAATATATAATGTCAAGAGTTAATCCTTATAAGGATTCCTTACTTAAACTTTTCTGTAATACAATCTTTAAATTAAAGAAAGTCAAAATCTCACTATGGGTGTTTTTACTCTTAGGAAAGAAGCTGTATTTAGAAGCAAACTCAGATGGAGTGAAGGATGGCAGTCTGGCTTAGTTTATAGATCTTGTACTTGAACAAAACAGTGACCCTCAGGACCTTATTTTTAATAACTACTTAAAAAGTTCTGGCTAACAATAATTCCAGAGAAGTGATGAAGAATGTTTAGAGGAAAAATTGTTTATTTTAAGTAGTGAAATGATCTATTGATCTGAACTTTAGCAATGGAAACATTATGTTTAATTTACTACTTGTACCTTTAGGGCCTCTCTGCTAAAAGAGAGCTAATACCTAGATAGCAGCCCTGTTATAACTTTTGAAAGGTACATAACTTGTAATTACTGTCTTTGGCTGTGGATTAGTCACCATGCATTTGGTACACGACAAACTGCCTAGCTGGGGAGCTATTCCGAACAACTGTTTGCACTATAAATTCTTAACTTCCTGTGGACGTAGTTTTGCAATTATTCATTTAAAAATAAATAATTCTGATACATGACATTTGAGATAACCTATATCAACTGGATTCCTGCTTTGTAAACAGTTCAGACAGTTGGTATGTCTTGCAGTTGGCAGAATAAAGTTGGCCTGAACTTTGTTCCCCTTCCCCTGCATTGAAGATGATAAGCTTAGACTTTCACTCTTCCAGACCTCCTGTGGTTTTGTAGTGCCTGATGGGCTGTCATCACCGCTGGATAGTCCAAACCATTGTAACTTTTTGAGCCAACTATTAAATAAGAAAATTTCCAAATATGTTTTGGATGTACCTTTTAAGGATCATTTCCATATTTCTCTACTAAGAAAGTATAGAACTGTGCAGATTGTAGATTTTTTTTTTTTTTTCTGCTTACCACATTTGAATTTCATTTAGACCAACGGCTGACAAAAATCTGTGTGCTATATACAGGCCATCTGGTAATATTTAATTGAAGTACATCCAGGTTCATATTTTTTCCCTTACATTTGCATGGATTTGGATAGTATTCCAGACTTGAGTTCATCACATAAAGTTCTCAGCCTTTCTTTTGCTTTAGCGATATGAAACTGCAGTTGTCCTGTATGTATTTCTGTATCCTTTGACAGACCTGTTTTACAACTCACTGTTACCTGCTTACATTCATCTAAGTTTTATATTTTCACCTGTTTTATTCCAGGTGAACTAACAGTTTTCAATGCAAGGCATAGCCTGCCTGATGTCATTACTTTCTGTATCCACACTCGTGAGGGTTGAGTGCTGTATGCTGGATAGTTTCACATAACAACTTTGAAATGGTATCCAGCCATAGCAGCTTCTTCAAAAAACAAGACATTTCTTTGGTGTGGTTTATTTGAAATTGAATCTAAAGGGGATTAGGATATTACATTAGTTTGAAAATTATCACTGAATGCAGATCTGGACCAAGTCATTTTAAAAATATTGAAATCAATCATGGAACAATCTTTCCTTTAACTCCTGTCTTCCACATTATTATTTCTGAAAACAGTCTTCAACTTCAGTCTCTAAAGTGCAGGTTTTACCAGGCATACAGTAGACTTGATCATTGTGACAGAGAACCCGTAACACTACTGAACCCAGCTATTCTTACTAATAACCACTGCATTGGCTTGTTTGTTCCTTCAGTATTTTTCTAATATTCCATTTATTAAATTTTCTAAATGTATTAATATTGAATAAATCATGCACTAAACTGTTACATCAAGAGAAGAATGAGTTTTCCATGTTTTAGAAATGTAAATACTCAGATCTTTAGAAGAAAGCTGACCTCTACTGATATCAGTGCTCGTCTCTCTTGTGCAGCATATTTTAGGTTTTGTATTGATTTGGTGAGTAGCTCTCTACTTTTTAGCAATTAGAGCATTACTTTAGCATTTTTATTTTTATCTGTTAGGAAAGCCTGCTGCATTTACATGTAATTTTCCTCAAAGAAGTTTCGAACTTGGGAACTGTGCAAAGCAATGGAAAATCTCAAAGAATTACCTCTGAGTTTTTGTATATTGACATCTTGGATTGGGTTTCTTTGGAGAGAAATTTCTGAAAGAATGAATGCAGATCAGGTATGACACAGTGACTGGGCAGCGTGATAACCCCATCCTGCTGGAGGAGTTGCTTTTAGCTGCAGATCATAGTGTCTTTAAACAGTCTTCTGACAACTGAACACTTAAATATTTGCATTTGATAATTAAACTGTGTGTTTAGGTTGTCATTTCCACTGTGCCACATAGCACTTGGTATGAATTGGTGACTTCTGCTTTAATATATAGTAAGTACAAATTCTATATTTCTAATGGAGTAATGTTACCACTGCTGGTTTATTTCAAGGCTACTTAGCATGATAACGTATCTCATCTAATTTATTGTGCTTTTCACATACTTGATAATACTATACTGTTGGTGACAATTGGCTCCTCCTGTATTATCCTGTGGATGTGGAAGGAGAGTTGCACAGCAATTAAAGCCACTTTCATCAAAGTCGAGCAGAGGCTTTGGGCTGCAAAGAAGGAGCTGGGCAGTTACTGTATCTTGGAGCATCTGCTCTTTGGTGTACCTGAGGATTGGCGAGATGGTTGTAAGGATGGTTGAGGGGATGGTTGTGCGGCAGAGTTGAGATTAA
Organism: Athene cunicularia; assembly: GCF_003259725.1. Taxonomy (NCBI): domain Eukaryota; kingdom Metazoa; phylum Chordata; class Aves; order Strigiformes; family Strigidae; genus Athene; species Athene cunicularia. Next base: position 70,001,532 of record NW_020799092.1, read on the forward strand.
GGAAGCTCCATGTAGCCTGGACACTTTTGAGATTTTTTCCCCAGTGCTAGGCAGACTACACACAATCTAACTAGCCATTCGTGATTTATTCAACTTCTGATTAATGTATCTGCTTAATGTAAGGCAGTTAAGATGTTCTAGTGACAATTGGCCAGAACAATTATGATTGTTGAAGTAAGGGAATAACCTGGTTAAAAGTGAAGATCATGAGTGGCATCCATGGAAAAAACAATATTATTATTTGCAGTCTGAAAATAATTCTTTCCTCTAGAACATCACAGAAGACATGGGAGCTAAGCCTTAGACATCCTGGCTGGAAGGAGGGAATGGATTGTTGATGTTAAGCAGGTGATAAGCCTTGGACCACACAGAGCAGACTGCAAACAAGACTGTGTTTCTCCTGGTCTGACTTGGCAGTACAGCTGGGTTAAGAAAAGCTTGCAAACACTGCAAAGGGTATACTAAGGTATAATGACCCAGACATAAAGGCTTTTTTGTTATTTTTGTCTGTGCTGATTTGTACTTACAGCAAGGGAATAAAAGAACAAAGAACTTTGAAAATGTAATTTGAGTTTATAAACTGGTTTTTAGAGCGCTGGCATGAAAGGGTTTATGTGTTGCAAAGGCAGCAGGAGCAGTAGTGAGGGTGGAAAAGCAAGAGTATCTGAGATCTAGTCAGAGTAGTTGGATGACACTTCTGAGTGGGAAAGACAGAAAGCCGGGACCGCTGCCTCTGAGGTGTGCCTAGGAGGGAACACAAGGGTAGAAAAGATCAGTTTCAACCTTTAAAAAAAAATCCTAACAGTTGAAACAAGTCACAGTAAGTAGTTTAGAATACAAAGTGGCTTTATAATATAGCAAGTTACTTGAAATTGATGAATTCAAATATTTCCATGGTGAATATTACCCAGAGGCAAACCAGTGTCTTTCAGGCAATAATAAAAGCACAGCTATAACTGGATTTTGTTGCAGTCAGACTGAATTTGTCTGACTAGTTGAGTAACTGTATTTATGTTGATATATTTAATTGAAAGTATTTTTCTTCCTTCTCTTCCATAATAGGAATATTTGCAGGTCAGTAGACTGAACTGGTAAGCAGTCATACCTCACAGGCATACAGTGCCTGATGGAGCACTAACCTGATTTACTGACCCTCTTAACAGGAGCTTATGAAGCAACATAGCCCTGCTGCCTCATCCCAGAGGTTGGTGACTTGGGCAGTCAGAGATTCAGTTTGTGCTGTTGATGTCAGGCCGCACACACACACCAGGTAGCTGCTCCTGCCCTCGGGCTGGTTCTTCTATGGATACTGCCAGCTCTCTTCCTCCCACCTTCTCTCTTGACTCAGCGTTTTCTTCTAATTCACTTGTTTTCCAACTACCATGAGAACAGTACTGTTTTTCTGATAGTTGTCTTGATTTTGTTTGGTATTTTGCTGTGCTAATTTTTATTTTGACTAAACCTTGCATGAACATTTGCATGTTCTCTTCCTTTTAGCTACCTTGGTACTGTGTCTTTGTGGCCAAGTTAGTAACTCTTATTTAGGCAGATGTAATACCTGAAATGATGAGTGAGAATGGACCAAATTCAAAAGTGCAAGTGCTTTCTTCTACTCAAATCTTATTTTACAAACTTTGCCATAAACAAAACAATCCCATGTGGGACACTTCCTTCCACTGGCCTCACAGGCTGGATCACTAGGTTTTAATTGGTATGGGAGTGTGACTCGGACTTTTGGGGGTTTGGCATTTAGGTCATGGTGAGAATATAGTGTATTTTGTGCATAATATATCATCAATAGAGAAATACTGTGACATGAGTTAAATAGAAAATTAACACTTTGTATCCTAACAGTATTTATTTTGCTCTTTTTTTTTTTCCAACTATTATTTCCTCACTCATGCAGCTTAAAACTGGAGAGAGCAGAGATCACCTACTCCTAAACAAAGTTTAAGTACAAAGTGTAATACCTGAAACAATGATGCTGTGACTTCTTTTTCATATCTGCGTTTTTCCAGGTATCGTTATCTAAAAATTAATTTCTTGAGCCTTGCAGGAGCTTGTGGACTGAGAAATTTCATGTGAATCCTAGGTAGGAAGGCAGCTGATGGAAAGCTGCATAGACTCCTAAAGCAACTGTTCTTGGTTTGTACACACTTCTCTTTTGGCTGGGATGTAAATGTGAGCTGATTTAACTTCAATAAGGTGATAGTCTGTTGTATCTCATCTCCCATATGACATCAAATACGTCTGGCAAAGCAGTTTTTCTTATTTGACTGTAGTGCAGTTTCTCTGCCCTTAATACTAAATCAGTAACGCAGTAGTGGGCAAGAAGGTCAAGTGTGAGCAGGGGTGTACAGTGGAGGAGTGTTGGATGTTTAGAAACCAGCAGTCTTGCAGTAGAGAGAGCTGTATTTAAGTGAATTTGCTTTAGTGATGATGAGAATTATTTGGTATATGGGTGAGGAATACACCTTCAGTCCAAACTTGGCAATTCTGAACTAAGAGCGTCACTCTTCCTCCCAGGGAAGGCACCTTGCCTTGACCAGCAAAGGGTTTTTGGGCCCACTGCTTCAAGGAAAACAGCTTTTGACTGCCACATTGATGGCCAGGCTTGCTTTAAATGTCCCTGAACCCCTGCGCAAGTCTGTTATTAATTTCCTCAGGCTGAGGTAGCTTTTGTGCTAATCACTCCTTGGTGTATCTTATCTCTAAAAATATTTGTCCCTCAGTTGCATACCTATTCTTTAAACTTGTCCTTCTCATATAGGACCTAAAAGGTGTACAGGGTGCTGCAGGTGGTGTTGATAATACGCAGGGTTATGGGACTGCCCTAAAAATTCTGTCAGGCTTCTAATCGTGCCCCATTCTGCTAGAGGATGTACAAAGCAAAAAAGATGTGGGTTTCTTCACCACCCTGAGTCACGGATGGGAGTGCAGGGAACCTGTAATAGCACTCTGTAATAGGAAATAAGAGACACATGAAATCTAAACAAGATTTTGTTGTATCTCAGTTAAGAAAAATTCTTAGAGGAGGAATACAATCAGTAAAATGGCTTTGGAAGGATTGAAGGAAACTTGAAAACTTGAGAGGCCGCATGGAAGAAATTATAAGTTTGGCCTTAAAACTTGGAGAAGACCATGAAGGCTGGCATTGACAGGTCAATCATGCAGAAGTTGATCTCAGAACAACATGAAGGGCAAAAATAAGGGTGTGGAGGACACTGAAGCTGAAAACAAGTACTTCTGTTAAGTGTGTTGGAAAACAGCAGAGCAAGAGGTAAGATGAGGATAAATGATGTACTTAGCAAAACTCTGAAGGGCAGCTGTTCTCTAATGGGTATGAGCAAGACATTTGTGAAGGTGAAATGAGATGAGATGGGCAAGAACTCTGTGGAGATAAGGTCTTACATGTTTGGCAGGAAAGACCTGCAAGATCTGACTAGCCTAAATCAGCACCTGGAGAGAAGTCCAGGGGGAAAGGAAGAGGCGTCAGTGATTTGGGATGGTGGCAGCAAGCACAAAGATGAGAAAAGTGGGTAGAAGGAGTAAAACAGGAGAAAAAGTCTGATAAAGCCAAATAGAGCTTCAGCTCATAACTAGGTGTGTATAAAACCAGAAGAAATTGTATAACATAGGAGGAGACATCTGGATTATAAGAACACACCTATGTGATGTTAGGGTTTGTTAGAGACTATTCAGAGCACCCATGTTGCTGCTGGAAGGCTTGGGGAAGGACTGTCCTGATATACATTGAAAGGGTTAAAAAGATGGGGAAGAAGTCAGAAAAAGCATGAGCCACAGGAAGAAGAATTTTCAGGACAGTGTGAGGAGAAAAAGCATCCTGAATATAATGTGTCTGAAATTAAAAAGCCTTTGGAAACTGGTTTGAGAGAGAAGCCAGACTGGACATAGTCCAAAAAGAAATTTCGGGAGATGAACACAAGAAGTGAGCATGGAGGTAAAAATGAAAACAAATACTAAATGTTTTGGGAGGTAAAGAGCTCAAGCGTTGCATTTACCCACATGAACACACCCACACAGACACTAAAGAGTGTACTGTGAAGGAACAGAATAGCTTTAAGGGGAAGAGCAAAAGACAACAGCAAGATGGAGATCAAGGTTTGGATGGAATTGATGGCAAGCAGAAAAACTTGAGACAAAACATGCATTCATTTGATAGAAGAAAGATGAGATGTGAAAGGATCAGTGGGAGAAAATGGTGCAGTTAGAGGTTTCCTACAGTTAAGGAAGGGCAGGAGTTGAGAATTTGAGGAGCTGAATCAGAGGTATTTCAGCTTCTACAAGGGGACCCCTCACCTGTCATTATTGTTTCTGTGTAAAGCTCACTTCCACATTATCCCTTAAAGCTGTGCATGTGAAGCTTTAGGACACTTATTGAAACAGTTTACTTTCCTTTCTTTGAATGTACATTAAAATCTCTCAAACCTATGTAAAGAAAAATCCTCTAGCTCAGTGCCTCTTCATCACCGCTCCCAGCTGAACTACAAAACAACCAATTTTGACCTTTGAACCTTATCTGGGATGCTGCCATTAAGATGTGCATATGGAAGCTGTAGCCTGCTCTTTCTCAAAAGTTTATCAAAATCTTTGTTGTCAACAACAAGCAAACAGTGTCCCATTTTGTATACATACTCATTGCAGCTGTTAGCTCTCTTGATACATATAGAACTGGAGAACTCATTGGCTTGGACTGAAATGAAGGGTTACATGAATCAGAGTGGGTAAACATGATATGACATTGATGTAGGCAGGCTCAGAGACAAGAAGGTTTACTATCTGAGGGCTTTTTGTGGCAACATAAGTCCAAACCACTTTAAAATGATCCAAATTAATAAAGCATAAGCTTAAACTTTCTAATAAGCTGTACAGAAGTAAATTCCCTACATCATAGGGTTCTCCAAAGCTACAGGCTGGAAATAAGGACTTAGCTTTTCTCAAAGTCAGGTGTTAAGCATCATCAGGCTTCCCCCGGTTCAGTCTGAAAGTCTTAAAAGCTGCACTTGACACTCAATGTGAGCTCAGTACGTGTCTATACATACCATGAAATCATTAATGCTTCTGATGCAACTGCAGTTGCCTTTGAGAAACTATGCTCACTTACACAGCTTTTTAATAACTACGTCTGCCCTCTCCTCTGTGCCAAACTACAAAAGTAGCCTCACTCAGCTGCAGGTTCCAGGGTATGCTGTTTCTTTTGATTTGGAGCCTTTTCTTGTCTTCTAAGTATCTTTCTACCTCCAAGAATGAAAAGCAGTGCTGAAGAGGCCGTGCTCAAACTTTTAGGGGTTTTATTCTTGCTGCTGCTGCCATAGGTGAGATATGGTAGTTAAGGCTCAAATACAGTTGAATGATATGAGGTCAGTACAGCTTTAGGCACTGTGCAGTCCCAGCTGCCTTCCTACCTGGCATTTGCCTGCAGCATTGGGGAGCTCCGAGCTATAAAGCTCTTGCCTGCAGCATCACCCCAGCACATTGCTACCAGAGAGAGAAAACCAAGCCAGAAAGGGTTGGACTATAGAAAGAGTAGAAATTAAAATCACCTTGAAAAGGAGAGTTTGAGGAGGAACCAAGAGTTAAGGATTCTGGACAATGCCAGCTTCATGTAACTGAGCAAATATGCCAGCATATACAATGCATAGAACTACCACTTTGAGAATTTTCTCAGTGCTTGAGGGAGAAGTGAAATCTTAGCAGTATAAACAAGTTGCAATTATTGCAGCCTTTCACATCATCTTGAAATGCTCTTCAGCTCTGAGGAGCTGAAACAGCTTTCGTGGAAGGTTATGCCACGTGGGCTAAAAAGTGGGGCCAAATGCAAAGAACACGTTCAACTGGGACACAGTGTAGCTGGGGCAAGGCCAGTGCAATGCACTGACTGGCCGCCTGGAACCCTCAGCATGTTTTGAGCCTGTTAAGATAGAAAGTCTGCAAAGTGGTTAGTAATGTTCCTAGTAACATGCAGTAACAGCCAGGCTCTCTCTGACATGACTTTTTCTGACCATTTCAGTAGATGCACTTAGTCAAAACGCGGGTTCGCTTAGTGTTGGGCCATTAACTAGAGCTAGAAAACACTGTTTTCTCTGCTGCGATACCATGGTATCCCCAATCATTCTCAAGATCGGTACCGAATGTTGAACTTCACTCTAAAGTCTGTATGGGGCAAAAGCTTAGTATTTGCAGTGTTAAAACAGTTAGTAAATCATGTTTGTCTGTGTGCTTAAATCTCAGCATCTGAACTTCTGAGGTAAATGGTCCTTCCTTGAAGAGACAGCTGAAAACATCTTTTGTTTTGATGTATTAAGTCGTTGTTGCTGTAACAGTTGATTTCTTTAACCACTTGACTCTTGCCTCTGAAAATATAGCGTGTCTGTATGAAGAACTTACTGTGGTGAAGCCAAGGCAAGAAATCAGTTTTGCATTTTGGCTTAAATCCTGCAAACAGTTACGTGAGTAACTTATGCCTGTAAACAGCCGTAGTGAGCATAATGAGGCTATTCATCCACAGTTAAGCATGCGTGTAAATGTTTGCAGTTCTGGGGCTCTCGGAAGGAGAGTGGTTAGCTGGGTCCTTGGCAGTGCGACTGAGCTCCACGGATTTCAGCTAGTGAAGTGGAAGTTGTCTTTCACATCTACAATTCCCACTTTGATCCACAGAGTTACAGTCCTTACTGTAGAAGATCACAGGCACATAAGAAAACTGATCTTTCAGGTAGGTAGGGCCAAAATCCCATGGAAAGCTTGACTGTTAACTTGAACGGAGAGCTGGACTTGGTTCAAAGAGGATCCCATTGTTCAAACGTGGAATATCAATGACTGTGCTGAGCTTTTCTGCTTACTGACTCTTTTCACTCTTCACCAGAAGATGTCTGCTGTGTGGTTCCATCCCTGTATACATTTCCACCTGCTATATCAGGTCTAATGTCAAAAGGAAAAAAAAAAAAAAAATTCGGGTTCATGAATCTGAGTGGTTTTTAATCTTTTGCTACATTTGTTCAAATTTTTATTAGCTCTCACTGGTTTTACTTTTCAAAGTAGTGTATTGGTTGTCCAAGTGAGCCTGGAGAAGCTGGCAGGAAGACACAAATCTTATGAGGAAACGTGCAAGCTCTCTGGTGTCCATTAGCTGTAGCTGCTCTCCTTTTACTTGCTGCATCTCCAGAATAGTTTCTTCCTTCACTGCATATGCTTTATGGTGAATATTTAACTTTTCAATATCACACATTCATCAGCACTGCCCAGTACACTTTTCTTTTTAGGATTTCACTCTTACATGCACTGAACACAACTATTTTTCTATAACTGAAGGTTAGATCTGGTACAGTGCAATTCCACATGTTATTCTGGTATCTGAACAGTTGAACCTACTAGTGAAAAGCTGGCAATTTTTTTGAAATGTAGTCATGTAGCTTCTGATCTGTATTTCATTAGACACCATTAAAAACTAAAACACAGCCATCACTGTGATCTCCAGTGAGGAATCTAGGGTTACATTTCCCATTGATGTGAACCATCAGTCTTTTTTGAAAAAGCACTTGTACAGTGGGTTTTATGAAAGTTAATTAAAAAATGACTCATAGCTCAGGTCACGAGATCTGTGGGGAGTAATTTGTGAGCTCTTCAAAAGTGAAACAAGTTGCCTGAATAGAGAACCTGATTCAAAACATGTTCATGAAATATCATGGTCTCTGCTTGGTGTGTGGTAAGAAGAGAGTATGGCAGAGTCTGGAAGAATGAGGATCACATAGCTCAGAAGGAGAGAGGTGGGAAGAGCTGAACTGTAGCAAGTACAGGGAGGAAACTCTCTTTGCCTGTGGGTAATAAAAGGCCCAAATAAACTTGTTAAGCAGGTTCCCAGTTGTGTAAGATCCTCAGAAGGGCAGAAGGTGTGGTTGGGTAACAGGAATGCAGCACCAGGAAGATGCTTCTTTCAACAAATTGGTGGGGTTTGAGTTTCTACAAAATGTGCAATTCTGTCCCGGCCTTTTTTGCCTGATCAGGGCCTGTGAAAAATTACTCCCAAGGATGGGAGAAAAATTGGTGATGGGGCATAATAAGGATAAAGTGATCTTTGAAATGTCATGAGGTGGTGGAAGAGGTAAAGGAAAGATGAATGACAAGTTTAGAAAGCAATCTCTTGTCATCTGTAGGTTTTGAGACCTCAGAGTGACACCTGAACAGTGGCACTTTGACACCATTACCATGTATTGAATGCGTATTTATCTAAAGGTCTGTTGATATGTAATCCACTGGTAAGAAGGAAGCAATACAAGTAATTATTTTGATAACATAAATCAACCTTTATTATACTTTGTGACCTGTGGGACAACTAACAGTTCCAAAAATTGTTGCTGAGCAGCTCTTTCCCCTTCTGCATCCTCAGACAGCAGTTTGATACAAGTGTAGTGATGCTGGAAAGAACACTCAAGTGGATTTTTTGTTTTTTAAATCTCACCAGTTTTGGAAATAAATTTTAAAGCCCTACAAAAATATTTCTATAGATAAAATAGTTCTTTGTAGTTTGCATACTGTGTGGTGGTCAAAGTTGTTCTGATTTTATCTCTCCATTATTTCTGCCTTTCACATTTTTCATTTAGAAAAACTAAAGACCTCCTCCTTGGGCAACTATTACAAAACAGGGAGGGGTCTTGGACTCCCTGATTCATGAGACGGAGGGGTTTCTAGTTTTATAAATAAAAAAAATTAAGTCAGGTCTCTTCTGGACTTCGGGCACCTGCCAGCATTCACTGGGTGGTGAAGTTGGAATGGCTACATGAGCCAAAAAGGTCTCTCTTACAGATCTTTCAGATTAGTCTTCAAGATCCAGGTCAACCCTGCCTCCAGGAGGGGTTTGGCTCCTAGAGAGGCAGCTCTTAGACCTGGCCCCAGCCTTAAGATCACATGGAAAGTATTTTGGAAGAGACTGGCACTTGTCACTACACTGAGTGCTTTGTGTTTGGGCAGTTCAGGGCTCCTCTCCTCACCACTTCTGGACCATATGTTATGCTCTAGGGACTTCCTCATAACTCATGCTGTATAGGTGGTCTTACAGACCACATCATGTCCTAATATAAATTTATATTTAAAACAATGAAATAAATCCCTGCTTTGCTAGAGACCAAAGTATGTGTAACAGTAAGATCCACAGAGAGGACACCAGGCACCAGGGTACGTGACTTCTTGTAAACTCCCTGCATGCTTAGTTACACAATTCGGGAGGTTGGCTGGAGTCAATTTTTATCTCAATGGTATTATGTAGCAAGCATTTTACGATGTCTCTTCTTTCAGTGATTCAGATCCATTTTATGTGTGAAGGATTTTTCCATCTGTTTGTGTCTCTCACTGTTCTCCTCCTCCCTCCCCATTATCTCCAACCATCAGAAGTGACCAGCATGAGGGAGCTCACTTGGAGCACCCTTGGGGCCAGAGTCTGTGGTGAGATGACGAATCTTTTCTACATGATTACTGGAATTTGGGGCTATCCATCACGTAGGCTTAGCATTCTTGCCTCTAAGCCAGGGCAAGACCATACAAGTAACAATGCACAGTACAACTGCAATTTTATGTAAACAGGCTGGGAGGAGCTAGGTTATCTCATGCTCAAGACGGCGATCCAAGGCTGACAGTGATGTATTAGATTTAAAATAACGTTATTAATTCCATCCTGAATGGGTCCCAGAGCCCCTAACTACCATCCAGTACATATATTTAAACATTTTTGGGTGACTTATTTAATGTAAATATGTTCTAATGAGAAGGAAGTACAGTATCCTCCTTTTAAAGCCAGCCTGCAGTCTCTGTGAGATGCTTTCCTAATCCCATAGTCTAAAAACTTCAGGTACAATTATCTTCCAGTTATGTTGATACAGCTGAGAAAATCCAAGGGCATTATGGTAAATGTGTTTTTACTTGCAGCAGTTTGTCTCAAATTAACTGTTTCCAAGAATCACTGAGGCCCCTGATCTGAAGAGTTGCTGCCTGTAATGTGGAATAAAATTTGTGAATAGACAGAAAGCTCTTTATTATGGATTTTTCATGTAGATGTTTATAGGAGTGAGAAGCTGAGGTGAGTGGTGAAAGATTAGCTGCTACTTATAAGTAGCCATTTATTTTAATACATACATATACACACACACACTTATAAATGCTACTCTACAAATAAGTGCCAGTCTCTTAAAACACAAGATGTGAATTTCCTAGAACTAAATGTACTGAAAAGAACTACTACAACAATTTAAATTATAAGCTTCTATGGATAGGGGAACAAAAACCATCAGGAAATCCATTTTGGATTTCAATTTGTAAAAGAAACTACACCAACCTATTGAGAAATACCTCATGCTTTTATTGTAAAAGGTGATGGAAATAGAGGGAAGAAAGCAATGTTTAAACCAGTTGTTCCAGGGGGTGGCCTTTATTCCCTTCTAGATGCATGTCAATTTGTCTGGCCAGCTGTGTGTACTAGTTCCCTAGCTGTACCCCTCTCATAAAGGCAGAATGACTCCCAGTGGCTGTGCAGAGATTCTCTTTGTCACTGTGGTTGAGAAGGAATTCCACAGACCCTGATTCAGTCCTCCTCTTTTGCCACTGACTTGAACTCTGACAAAATAAGGGGTATGCATAATTCAGGAGAATTGCTTGTTAAGGAATAAGTATTCTTTTGGAGTTTAGTTTGGGACAGTCCATGACTTTCCTTTCATACAATCATAATGTTGTTTGGCTTGGAAGTGACCTTAAAGTTAATCTTGTTCCAACCCCCCTGCCATGGGCAGGGACACCTTCCACTAGCCCAGGTTGCTCACAGCCCCGTCCAACCTGGCCTTGAACACTGCCAGGGAGGGGGCAGCCACAGCTTTGGGAACCTGTGCCAGTGCCTCACCACCCTCACAGTCATTAATTTCTTCCTTATATTTAATCTACCCTCTTTCTGTTTAAAACCATTACCCCTTGTCCTATCCCTACAGTCCCTGATAAAGGGTCCCTCCCCATCTTTCCTGTAGCCCCCTTTAAGTACTGGAAGGCCACTCTAAGGTCTCCCCAGAGCCTTCTCTTCTCCAGGCTGAACAACCCCAACTCTCTCAGCCTGTCCTCACAGGGGAGGTGCTCCAGGCCCCTGATCATCTTCGTGTCCCTCCTTTGGACCCCCTTGAGCAGGCCCATGTCCTTATTATGTTGGGGCCCCAGACCATGATTATTTTTTTTCCTTTGTATTGCCATCAGAGTTGACTCATTTGAAACTGTTATATTTAAGAATTTTCCTTCTGCAAGGCAGCATTCTCTTGTGTTGATTGTCGCTTTGGAAGTGTAGGCTGGTTTAGAACTTCCATAAGCAGCAAATCTGCAACTACTACTTTTTTTTTTTTTCCTGAAAGGATGTTAAAAAGCAGAGTTTTGGTTGTGGTGCCTGTTTAGACACAATTCTTGTGTTATTAGTTACTCTCTTTTCTCTTGGGAAAATACCCTCACATACTCCAGCTCTGGAAGAGTCTTCTGAGCTGGAGAGTATCTGGCTCCAAATCAACATCTTCCCTTCATCCAGTTCAGGCTCCTATTGCTTTTCCGTTTGTGCTGGGGATGGGGGAAGGAAGTTAAGAGACTCTCTGAAACTGAAAATCAATGGAAATGCTCGGTTTGTAGGTGTTGCATACCTACCTGTGCATGGATACCATGTTCCAGCTCTAAGAAGACAGTACAGAGAGTTTGCCACTAGTTTCTTTGTCCCTTGCTGCTTTAGCCCTGCTAACATCAATAAGTTTTATTGTTTCTGTTCTCACAGATTTGAAACTGTCTTATCTGGTCTTCCAGCAAATGTTATGCACAGCTCTGAATGTTACCTCAGTAGTACTGATAGCTGCCATTTTTTTCAACCTGTATTTAGAGGGGACTTTGACAGTGCTTCCACTGGTTTTAGCTTTTCTTGTTTCCCAAACCATAGCATCATGGACTAGGGATTAGATATTCACCAAGAGATTCCTTACCTGGATTGCACAGGTTGAAGGAATCTTGGATTTAACTTGGATGAAGATAGACCTCTCAGGATATTAATACTCTGGTAGCTCGTTCTGTGGACTTCACATTACAGCTGTGAAACTTGCCTTATTGCAGTCATCTCCCCCAGTGCTACCCGTCCTAGATGACAGCTGTCCTTTCCTGTTTGTTCAGCTGGTTCACTCTGGGTTGTCCACGTAACCTGAAAATTAATCATAAATTGTCATTCCCTGTAATAGTATGTTGTTCAAGTGAATTTAACTTTTCTAAAATCTGCAGTGGAAAACAACAGATATTCTATAACTTAGCTGAGGAATATCCAGAAATTACTGTATAGATTTGACATTGTAAGTGGGTTTTTTTTTTTGCTCTTACACTATGTAACACCCTAATTTTGTCATTTCCAAAGATCTACGTGAGCAAGTTTGTGCTACAGTCTCTACATCACAAAATATTCAACATGTCTATATAGCATATTTTAGCACGTATCTGATGCTAGACCTACTGGGTAGTGCTTCTGCATATAGGAAAAAATTATTACAACAGTTGGAATGAAAAAAAAAAAAAAAGACACAAAGTGCCTTGATTTATTTAGATAAAACTGCCTGTAGCTTTATTCTCAAGAGAAGTAACAACAGCAAAATCCTGAGATAAAGCATTAACATTCTGAACTGGGAAAACCTGATCATTTCAATTCAGCCCCTCAAAAGAGTTCAAAGGTTTTATGCGGGAGAGGAAGCTACAGGAAGACCTTCCCTCCAGAGAGTTCTGGACATGGATGATAAGACATGGCAGCTTTGTGCCAGAATTCCAGGTTTCTCTGTAAAATCTTTGTAAGTAAACAAGATAAAGTTTCTTACAGTCTAGACATCTTTAGTATAAAACCAGCTTCCTTTTACTTGCTGACAGCTGCTGGATTGTGCTTTATTTTCCTTGGGGTATAGTGAACATATGAAAAGAGATATTCCCCAGCTTCATGATAAAGCCTTTCACATGTCACTTGCTTTTATTTAACACAATCAGAGGCCAAATAAGATGAAGATGCAAGTTGCCTTAACACACTATGATTTAAACAGGTTTGTTGGGTGGTGTTTGTAACTGGACAGCAGTTGCATCAACTCTTACCTCCCTGTTTGTGACACAGTGTGTGAAAATGCTTAAGGTTATGTGTAACCTCATGACCTCTGCTGCTGCAAAGACTCCAGTTGTGAATTTGACATGACATCTAATCCAAATACTTCCTCAGAATGGACAATGCATTTTGCAAAAATTCAAATTACTGTTTTTTTCATCTTTCAGAGAGAGAATTATCCCTTTGCTCATCCATTTCTATCTGTGTATATGTTACAGAATCATAGAGTGGCTGAGGTTGGCAGAGACCTCTGGAGGTGATCTGGCCCAAACTGAGGGCCACCTGCACCCCAAGCAGGGCCCCCTGGAGCAGATTGCCCAGCATCATGTCCAAGTGGCTTCTGAGTATCTCCAAGGATGGAGACTCCACTCTGGGTAACCTGTGCCAGCACTGTCACCCTCACAGTGAAAAGGTGTTTCCTGGTGTTCAGAGGGAACCTCCTGTGTTTCAGTCTGTGCCTGTTGACTCTGGTCCTGTCACTGGGCACCACTGGAAAGAGCCCAGCTGTGCCCTCTTTGCACCGTCCCTTCAGGTATTTATAGACATTGATGAGATCCCCTGAGCCTTCCCCTCTCCAGGCTGTACAGTCCCAGCTCTCTCAGCCTTCCTGCACAGGGGAGGTGCTCAGCTGCTCCAGTCCTTTCACCAGCTTTGGGGCCCGTTGTTGAACTCTCTCCAGCTGGTGGGGTTGGTCAAGCCTGACTTCCCCTTGGTGAATCCATGCTGACTGCTCCTGATGATACATAGAGGTAGGGTTTGTTTAGGGTTTTTTTGTAGTGTCTGTACCATAGTTGAATAAAAGACTTAATTTACACACAAAAAAGGCAGTGTCTGCTATGAATTTTTTGTATCATTATCACAGCTATAATGGCCTTTGAGAACACAGGTCCATAAAAAGATATTCCTTCACCCCTAAATCATGGTATGAAACCAGCTGGTTATCTCTAATAGGACTAGCTGCCTGCCTCAACTTTGATCATTTTTCTTATTGGTTCTCAAATCTATTCCTTTCTTATAAACAAGCTCAGTTAAAACATCAGTTTTCCTCAGGGGTAGCTATTCTCCTTATTGCTTTTCTCCCTGAAGTTTAAATTCAGCTGAGCTGTAACTGAGGAGCAGTTAGAAATATTAAGAAGGGGCAGAAAAATTACTTTAGTATCAAATAAACTCATTTTATGAACTTGTAACTTGGTCACCCCATTGTTTGTGAGGGGACTGCACTTTAGGAACAAATGAACTGTTTAGGGTGTATGACAAGAAAAACTGCTAACTGAAGAACTGTGTCCTATACTGTGGATGAATTTTACCTTTACATGTGAAGATTTGAAAATCTACAATCACAGTTCAAGGAAGACTAAGAAAGGAGTGGTGGGTTATGTAGGCATATGAAACTGTAAGTAATAGGAACTGTAATTGACTATAGACTGATTGGGAAGAGCTTGACTAAAATGTAAGCAATATCAAACTTTTTTATACATCCTAACTTTCAAAAATATCTTGGTATTTTCACTGTGTCAGTAAAACAACAAATGATTAGATTGAAGGACATGGTGCTATGAGGACATCTGGTAAAACTAGGATTTTCAGAATTACTCAGCATTGCTGTAACAGAGGTTATGTTAAAACTTAAACCAAAAAAGTCCTCAGTCAAAACCAAACTAGATCCACAATCAGCTGTGAAGCCCCCAGATTCTCCTGTTGCAAGACTCCTGTAGAATTTCAGAGCTGATATGAAAGAAAGGATGGGATATGGGGCTATTTTAATCCCAGGCAGATGCAGTTCATCTTATTTGTTCCGGGAAACGTGGCCACAGTAACTCCTTGTCATAGCAAATAGATATTGATTCCTGTGCCTGCTTTTGCAAAGGAGATGACTTGCAGGTCCTTCTCTCTGTGACGTCTGGAGTGACCCATAGCCTGAGCACCAACCAGAGGAGAAGATGGTTATTTCCAGGCACAGCCCTGCAGAGCACTGCCTACATTAAAAGCCCTTCTCCAACCACCTCCTGGTCACCAAGGACAGGGCCAACTGCATTCTTGCTCTAGCAGCTGTGGTATGTACACTGCAAGAAGGTTTAGGATCTGCACTGTGTTTTTAAAAATGCAGATTGGATATGGTGAATAAATCTTAAGAGTGGTCAGACTGAAGGAATTTAAGTGAAGGTAGCTATAATAGTGGTGGATTCTAAGGGAAATGAAAAACATGACTATTTGTGTAACTACCCGTACAGATCTGTGCAGATGAAAAACAAATCAGGTATCTCAAATGGTAGTGAGGAGGGTGTTAATCTGTAAAAACTCCAGAGTTGCAAACAAGCAGCTTCATTTGAAGAAATTAATTTCTAAATGAATTTTTACTGAAATAAGAAAGACTTTTATCCACTTTTTTCCCCCTCTAAATGCAAGGAAATAGAGTGTTGCTTGATTTGCATCCTCTTGCTTCCATATTCAAGTTTTAGTCATTAATTATGTTCCTTTTGTATTGAAAAATCTAAAGAATTCCAAAGAGTCTAAATTTCTTGGATTCTAAGAATTATCAAAGCAAATTATCTTTTCAAGTGCAAGAAGATATAATTTGAAATTGTGTATATCACAACTTTCCAAGTTTACTTCATTGCTGTGACTGTTACTACAGTTCAGAAAAGAAATATAGCTCCTATAAGGCATTTCATGTTAAACACAAGTGAGAAAAAAATGTTATAAAGACTGAAGAGGAGTTACAACAGTAATATGTAGCTATTTGAAAAAACATCCAAAAAGAAACAATTATTGTAGGTCCTCTCTGAAGCTTAGACTCCCTTTTGTGGGTTTCATGAATTCTACAAAGTGTTGGCAGATGAACAGTGTAACAAAAGACATTAGTCCCCAGTTGTCTGCTCTGTCCCTCTTCCAGGTGTTTAACCCACTACCCCTGAGCAGTCAGAAAAGAGACATGATCTGCTTCTGTGGAAAAAAAGGCATTTGAGCATAAGGCCGGCTTTGTCACCTGTTTAAATTAAGATGCTGGGCTGCACGTTCATGTTGCTTACATGTGGGGATACTGCCCCTTGAAAAGGACAGCGGGGGTGGAAATCCTTATCCCCCTGCAGCGAGGTTTGTCATGCTTGTCAGCAGGTCCCAGTTACCAACCAAGTTAGTCCCAACTGTCTCATCTAGTTCAATTGTTTGGGAGGTAATTACAAAAGAATTTGGATATGCCACTGCTTGTTCTGAAAACTTAACATGGAAAATGAGGCTTTACTAGACTTTTCTAACAAAAAAATCACACTTTTACATGATGAAACTACCTTTGCAGGTACATTCTGTGCATCTAAGAAGGCTATTTTTCACCTCCGTTTCCCAAGGTGAATAAATCTAATGAATTGTAAGAAAAAATGAATAGCATTAAAAATTACATTTAGCTAATTTTGCAAACTAAAACCAGCACAAAGATGTCTAAGTGTTATCAAATGTTTCCAATTTACTCTTGGCACAGTTATTTCCATGCTTGAATTAGGAACTGAACAGATGCCAAACCAAGGAACTAAGTACATGGAAAGCAAAGTGTTGAAACTATAAAGAGATTAAGTAACATTTCTGAAAATTGTATTTCTATTTGGAGACCTGAGTAAGGTTCTGGAGCATCACTCTGGTAGGCAACTAAGAGCATAAAGCCAAAACAATGTAATTCAATCTTCGTACAGCACTTACACATAGCTTTTTATTTTATAGGGGACATCTGAAATTTGACAAAGTTTAGGTAAGCAGCATATATACTAACTTGTTTAGCTTACTTAGTTACTGAAAGAAGATAGGTATTTAAACACACTATTTGATTAATAAGCAATTATATCAGCATTTCATAATTATTCTAATTAAAATTACATGTTTGTAATAAGCAGGCCAAAACTTTGGTAAGCTTATGCTCAATGAGTGTTAGATACTGGACTGATATGTGTCTGGCATTTTTACTGTTAGTTTTGCCTGTTTTGTGTTTTAATGGTCTAGAAAATCTTCACAGATTTTCCTAAGTGCATATAAAATTATAGAGAAAAGCACATTGATATAATTTCCATAATCAGTTTAATGTCTTCTACTAAACAAGATAATCTTCTCCGTGTTTATGGATTCTGTACCATGCTGCAGTCACTTCGCCAAGGACCAAGCACCACAAAGGCTCTCTGAGTTCATAAATCTCTGTGCAGTCACTGCAGGAGACTGGAGTTGTGACACAAGACACTACTGTATTTCTCTATTAATAGTTTGGTTTGGGGGGCAATGTTTTAGATGCTGTTTCCCAAGATTGCATCATTTAGTTATAAGCATATATATTCTGCTGTTTCCAGTTAATGTCAGAACAAATTTGTGATTCTAACCTATATTATATGCGAGTATCTTGCTTGTATTTACCCTCTTTTTTAAAAAAAAATTATTTTTATTCTGAAGCATTTTTGGTGTTTCTCATTTTGTCTGTGTCTTGCTCACAAGTGTCTGTCTGTGGTTTACGTGCCAGGATCCAGAGGTTTAACAAGTAAAAAGAAGTAGAAAGGAATACGCACTGAAATTTGGTCTAAATATTTTAGAATGCATGCTCACCACAGGCTTGGCACAGCACTTTAATGTATCTGTGTGACTGGTGACAAAACAAGTGACAGGGATACCACCTGTTCCTCTAGTGTGCCCGCCAGGCTGGCCGCCACGTGGCAGCAGGACTATGGGACTGGAAACACAGAGCTGGCTTCTGAATTTCAAACACCCTATAATTTTCCTTGCTGACAAGTAGGTATGAGATAGCAGCAGAAAACCTCCAAACATTAGTCACACTGCTTTCTAACAAGCAACAATTACACCTAATAGGTATTCTGTCATCTTGCTCCAGTTGAATTTTCTAAAGAACTCATTGATAAAAACTCGACTTATGCTTAAAAGCATGATATACTACTTCAAAAAGCAAAGGAAACAATAGCTTGACTGAAGTTTACGAGCATATTGTCAGCTGTCTGTTAAAAGTTTGCTGCATGTTTATTAGTTTAAATGTTGGTTTTTACATCTAGTTTTGGAGTATGACTCCCTCTCCCACCAGTTTTACCTTCATACCTATTTTTACATTAATATGTTGCATGATGATTCAATGCATCTTTTTTAGACATCCAGCATGTCCAATTAGAAGTTCAGAAATATAAATATTTCTTAACTACATTAATGTAAGTGCACATTTAATGATATTCAGCTATTTATATAGCTAGCTATCTAGCCTAATTAACCTAACAAATCTTGCTAAGCCTGCCATGTGGAAGAAAGGGATGTTGTACTGCTAGGCAGCTTTGGCATTTCACAAAGGTTGCGGTCAAGTTTCTTGGACCAAAAGCATGCTCTAGCATTTACCTTAAAGATCAAAGCCCTTGGGAAACACTGTTCTGCTTTTCAAAGCGCCCAAAAGCTAGAGTGTGAAAATACAGTTGTGGCTTATCTGAAGAATGAACTTAAAATACTGTTGATTTGATATCAGCATAGAAGTAAGATGAACGGAGTTGTAAAGCTTATGAAGTTGAGACAATGCCATGAGATTTGTACCTGGATTTCAGCTGGGATTGGATGTTAGCTGACTACTGCTCACATGTGTTGTGAACTGTTCCTCCCGTGCTTTGAAGCAGATGCCATTTTCCCCATCATGCTCAGAAACACAGTTTGAGGATATACTCTCTGTAGTGAAACTTGAATCTGAGGAAAAATCCTTTAAGCAGAGTTGGCTGGATATAGAAAATTTATTCTTCACTGCTCTGAAGCCTGGTTTACACTTTGCAAAAAATGAAACAAAGGAGGAGGTAGCCAGAGTGCTGGGCGCAAGCTTACTGAGGCTGATCGGTTGTGGCTCAAATGAAAATAGTTTGTCAAGAAAAAAAAATCCAGTCTCAAAACCTTGTCTACTAATGCATCACACACAAAACTCCACAGAGCAACTTGATCTTGCAGCAGTCTGCAAGATAAAAGTTTAATGTGGTAGCTACTGTGTTCTTCCTGCTGCAACAAGGAGACTTGCAGGAATGACTGACCAGAAGAGAAGACCAGCACCGCAAACGCTCCAGGAAACAAGGGCTCATCTTCTGTTTATTTCTGTGACCACTTTCTGCTTGCACTAGGTCTCAGGAGAATTTCAGTCTGCACCTGAACAGTGGCTGTGGCAGCTGCAGATGCCAAAGGCATGGCTGGGGGGGGGCTCCTATTTGTGACAGTAATCTACACTTTGTAGGCCATGCTGCTTTTTGCTTTGGAGGAATCAGCAGTGGTTGGGTGTCAGTCATCTTGCTGATGAGACCGCTGTCCCTCTGGCGGGACAGCAACCTCACCTCTGTAAGCATTTGCCTTCCGCCCATCAGGCCTACCAGAGCTTCTAGGCCTTAAACCGACCTCCTCCGATGACTGGGAGAGTGCGGAGAGCTCGGGTTCAGCCAGAACGCCGCTGCGACCTCAGCCCTGTACACAAAGCGTCGATCTGACAAACGCCCTCAGCTCCAGGACAGAACGCTGATCCGAGTGCTGCGGCAGCCTCTCCTTAGGAGACCGGCTACATCACCTCACGGGCCACCGCCAGCGCGACCCCCGGGGAAAGGCGCTATTCCAAACCTCCCCCGTTTCTAAACAAAAGCTCTCCTGAGGGAACAGCCCGCGGGGCTGCAGGGCTGCCCCCAGCCCTCCCCGCAGCAAGCGGTGCCAGACGGCAGTGGGAAAGCCCCAAACCTGAAGAGTTAAAAGAAAACAGCTCCCGGCTCGCTAGCGCCTC